>NC_073227.2:178095568-178400000 GCF_029281585.2 Gorilla gorilla gorilla | reverse complement strand
TATTCCACCCACCTTAATGAGGATCCTTTAGGTGTTGCGATGCCATAGCCTTTGGAATCCAGGTTTCCACCAACTTTCATGGTGTCGCAAGGCTTCCTTTGCTCAATGTACTCGTTCATCGTGGACTCCAACAAGTAGGCATATTTCCCTTTGGACTTCCGCACTCTAGCCACCCCTTCGGCCGTAGTCCTCACAAACACAGAGGGCTCCGCACTCCGCATGTAGGTCCACATTTTATCAAACACTGCAATTTTAGATCTCTGCAGGAAAAGTAAGGGGCCAGATAGCATTAAGAGATGGCCCTAAAAAATTACTCACAAAACACAAAAAGAGGTATTACTTTTCAAAACATAGATGATACACACAATATGAACAAATCTTATCTTTCAACAATTTTTTTCACTAATAACAATTCTATGAAATTGTTATTATGCCAAATCATTTTTAATAGATTTGCAAGGACCTGAAACATCGATTTACTATGGTAAACAAAATACTGTATATCTAGAAGTAATCTGAAATAGTCACAATCCAAAATAAATTGAAAAATGCACTATACTATCTATAGGAATAATTCAAATTAGGAGACAACAAAAAGGATATCTTTGCTGCCCAAATCCTAAATGGTCGATTCCTAATTAGTGCTAGAACAGGATCTGTGTAATGTGGGTTGGTCAGGCATGTAAGTGGTGAGATTCTAATGAAATGCCTATTCGCTGTGGAATAAAGATAATATTACGCTGGAAACTTCCATCTAATACTGACTGAAACATTTCTAGAATAACACTGATTTTTAAAAGAATATTCTTTGGCCATTGAAGTTTTCTTTTAATTAAACAGGACTTTTTTTCTTTGAATATTTAAACACCAAAATCCTATTTATTTCAAGATATACTGGAAAAAAACCAACATTCTTATCAGTGACAGATATGAAAGAAAGAAAGGCTAATTGAAACTGTATTATTAAAGGAATATTTATCTTAAAACTTAATGGACTCAAAAGCAAAGATACACATCAAAAGAGTCATTTAATACTTCCTATTCAGACTCAAAAGAAGCTGAGCATAGAGTTGGAAAGTCAAAGCATTTGAATGTCTGCTTATTTTTCTATTCACAACTTTCTCATGACTTTAATCCCTTTTGGGAAGATGACTTTGAATAACCCCTTTTGTTATTTTAATTTAGTAAGTTTGAAATGAAAAATTGAAATCGAAGACTTACTTTTAAAACTTAAGAGGTTTGGGGGGGTTTTGTTTGTTTTTTATTCTAAGGAATTTAAAAAATATAACTTTTACCTTACAAAAAGCAGACATATGATATAAATCCAAATGTTTTATAATACTGCCCTGAGGATTCAGGTAGCTTTACGTATAAAAGCACTCTATTTTGGTGAAAATCTTGGGTCAAGTGCAAATAGAGTATAGAGTATGCTTGTATCACTGGGGTTTATGATAGCATAACAGAGATGCTCAGACTTAAGTTGTGTTTCTCACTGTCACCATTGGAGTAGGGGCTGTTGTATTGAGACAGGCTCATGGATCATTTCAGCTCAGTGGTCTATGCAGGCAGAAGGCCAGGTGTCTCCTGAAAAAGGCACTTTAACTCTAAAGATATGTCAACATTCCTTACTTCTTAATACTTATTCTCTCACCTAATTAAGTAAACCACTGTTAAATCTATTACCAAACAATGCCGCTTCAGATTTTAGATTTTAAAATTCATTACCTAGTGAATCAAGCTTTCTTTCTGTTGTAAAAGCATATCCATGAGAGTGAAAATTTTCCTAGGACCCCAGCTATGTTTAGCATGAAGCTTTGTACATAGTAGGTTCTTAATAAATGTATTCTAATTAGCTATTTTGTGATTTAGTTAGGAATCAAAAACCATTTTTGCTTTTTCTGAAACTTTGCCTACTGTAGAAACTGCTTGTTTGTGTTTCCTCCTATAGTCTGCCTTCATATTCTCAAACAAATTGAAAGATTAGTTATAGCATTTGAGTTTGATTAAATAGGAAGCAATCTGGCTAAACCTCAAAGTTTTTTTGTAATGTGAATTCTTACAAAAACATGACGTCAATATCACAATTTTGGAACAAAATCACAGGCTGATAAAGAAGAGTTCAAAATGATGACACAATTATTTTATCAAATCATCCATTAAATGTCAATTTTTCCAAGTTCAAAATATCAATTTTGAGGCATTAAAATATTACATGAAATATGAATGCCCGTCAGAGAAAATTCAAAAATTAGCAATAACATTTTCTGTTTCATTCATAAAATATTTTCTGCTGGTTTTAAGAATATTTCTCTAAGTGTAAATATAATATTTCCAAGAATGAAAGGATTTTAAAATACAATGTAGAAAAAAAATGGACCTAGCTACTTTCATCTGAGCTGTTGATCGCTGTCTTTGCAGTTTGAATCATTTAGAAGATATATTAGTTCCGGTATGTTAGGTCATTAGTTCTGGTATGTTAGGTCACCTAGACATACAAGTTCTGTTAGTCATTTTTTTATAATGAGGCTTCACATGTATTATAACATATATGACATATTCTTATGAGGAGCATGATTTTATGATGTAATTGTAGATTAATAACATCTATAAACTATCTGAGACTTTAAAATACACATTGATGATACTGAATCAGACTGAAAGTAACTTTTTTCATAAGTCAGAGTTTCTGTAAGATAGACAATTTTTCCTCAGTTAGCTAAATCATTTGGCTCACAGTTTTTAGTTTACTGTTCCCTTTTTTAACAAAGTTAATAAAATGTTTTCACGACCATATCTTTTCAAGAGCTATTGTTTGAACATATTTAGCCAAAGGTTGACAAATAAGATAACTCATAAACATTATAATACTGTTCTGTTGAAAACTGCGATTCATTAGGACAAGACATTTACTAATTTGAATTTCACAGCTACTTTCAAAACAAGAATTAGAGGAATCTGATGACATTCTTACTGAGAGACAATTCAGAATATATGTATTTACTTTCTATTAAACATATCAGAAAAAGTGTTAGACTAAATAATAAAAATGATGCCTAGAAATCTTGATTTTCTCCAAAACCATAGCAAAAATAAAAAAGTAACCGGCAGAAAAACATTCCAAAGGTAAAGCAAAGTTTTGGGCTTCTCATCTAAGAAGATGCATGATAAATTATAGTTATTTTTCATTAGGTTGGTGCAGAAGTAATTGCTGTTTTTGCCACTACTTTCAATGGCAGAACCACAATTACTTTTGTGCCAACCTAGTAGGTTAATGTAGGTGACAGTGTTTAGTTTGGCCTAATTCATATATTTGTGGTCTACCTGATGCACTGGGGAGCACACTACAATCATCGGATCCACTCCAGCCTCTTGACCACTTATTTCTTATAATATATTTACAAATACACTAAAAAATAATGTAATACCATGTGGTCAACTAAGATACTGTTCTTAATAGCATTTCCTGTTGAAATTTTGGAATCCAGCAATTTCATGTTACATGCACACATTGTTCTACCAAAAGCACCCAGATAATTTAAGCAATTGTATAGAAAATGCAAATCAAAGACAAATCGAATTGCCTCAATTAGCCCCTTTGTGTGGACTTTGGAGATGAACGCCAGGCAATGATGATCACCACCCTCATAAGCAACATCTACATTTGAGCAAATTTTACCAAAGTAGAAGAGGGAACACAGGCAAGCCATACACACTTTTAAAATAAACCACATAATTTCCCATCATCTGTAATACTGATCTGAATGCTGGTCCAGAGAAGAACATGATGCAATGCAAAAGGAAAACACAGGGGTTGACAATCATTTCTGTCAAGATGGCCGCAGGGAAGAGTTACAAGTCTTTCTCAGGAACAACTGCACCTTGATTTTCTACCTCTTTTGCAAATCTACATGCTGCTTTTCACGAAATTTAAACTCTCTCTCTCTATATACATATATATATAAATATATATAAATAAATATATAAATATAGATAAATAAATATATAAATATATATAAATATATATAAATAAATATATATATAAATATATAAATAAATAAATATAAATATATATATAAATACATATAAAAATATATATAAATATATAAATACATATATAAATATATATAAATATACAAAATATATATAAATATATATACAAATATATAAATATATATACAAATATATATATAAATAAATATATACAAATATATATAAATCTATATACAAATATATATAAATATATATATACAAAAATATAAAAATATAAATATATATAAATAAATATATAAATAAATATATAAATAAATATATAAAAATTAAATAAATATATATATAAATAAATATATAAATATATATAAATAAATATATATAAATAAATATATATATATATTTTCCATACAGCTAAGCCAAGGAAGACTGTGTATTTTTTTTTTTTTGACATGAAGTCTCGTTCTTGTCCCCCAGGCTGGAGTGCAATGGCATGATCTCGGCTCACTGCAACTTCTGCCTCCTGGCTTCAAGCAATTCTCCTGCCTCAGCCTCCTGAGTAGCTGGGATTACAGGCACGTGCCACCATGCCTGGCTAATTTTTGTATTTGTAGTAGAGATGGGGTTTCACCATGTTGGCCAGGCTGGTCTTGAACTCCTGACCTCAGGTGATCTGCCTGCTTTGGCCTCCCAAAGTGCTGGGATTACAGGCGTGAGCCACTGTGCCCGGCCGGAAGACTGCGTATTTTGAAGTTACATGTTAAATCAAATACAATCATTCTTTAAGCAAGTATAATAAAGTGAAATGAAATAATTCAGGATGACATTGAGACAAGCACGCTGGTTGGTTCCCTGTTTTAATATGAGCTGGAGAAAAATGATAAAAGCCTCTCACTCAAGCTCTAGCTTATCTAACTCTCAGTCAATCAGTAACAAAAGACCCAAGAAGCTCTTAACTGTAAGTTTTTATTTCAGAAGGTTAGGGTCTTCCCTGGAGCCACTGCATGCACAGTTAGAATTAAACTCCAACCTATAGTTACCCCTTCCTTATTTTAATGCTATAAATAGTTCCCCGGGGGGAAGACTTAAAATGCTAATGCTACATATGACATATGTAGCATGTTGCGCCACTGCCCAAGCTCTAGAAAAGTCCTGACAGAATCCTTCCCTGTAGAAAGATCCTATAAAACTAACATATGCACTACCCTCATGGAGCATTCCTTTCCCCTCTCAGTGCTGGGACCCTTGTGCACAAGCTAAATAAACTTCATTTTTGCTGCTATAACTGGTAGTTTCTCTTGATTTCTATCCTGGGAAACTGCAAGAACCCAGTGCACCAGTAACAACATCTGCCATCACATTTTGATGAGGAGAAAAATGATGCCTACAGTTTAATCTGGTGCATACTTTGACTTCTCTGTGTTTCTTAAGAAGTCAAGTTTCTTTAAACATAGCTATTCAAATCTCTTTCCATGGTTTTGTGTTATTAATAGGCATATCAGTTCAACTAATAATTCACAGAAAATAACAGCGTATCATATTAATATCCTTAAAGAGTCAAAGGAAAAACATGCTCATTGTCTAGCATTGTTGAAGAAACATTTCATATAAATTAAGCACGCCTGAATAATAAAGTTGTGTTGTACCAATAAAGATTTTCACAGAGCTTAATTCCATTGACTTACTACTTCTTATTCATTTGGCTAAAGATGGTAGGTTTTTGCTTATATACTAATTTTATTTTACACAAAAACTACATCATATATTACATATATGAAATTAAAAACTTAATGGTAAATACTTGAAGTCAATAAAAATATTTCTCTCGACATTCCTTTGCACATTAAGCTCTCCTAAAATGTCATGTTTCAGTTTTTGGATTAAAAAAATTTGTATTCAAACTGTCAATTCCATGAAGTAATGAATCAAGTGAGCATAAAATATTTTTTGAATCATTAAAATCAGATATATGAGGTAATCATGACATTTTATATGAAAACTCACAATGTTTGTTTTTTATTAAAATATAATAAATCAGTTTTTATAAAGGGTTACAGTTAATAAAATAGTTTAAAGAAAAGTAGTTTGATTTTTCATGAAAATTTTTCTATACGATTAATTTATCATTTTAAATAAATCTAATTTTAAAATATTAACAAGATTTGCATTAAATTGTACTTCTAACACTAAAATAATGTAATTTCTCAGCTTCTTAAAAATGTAAATGGTATTTATTGACAATTATAACTATAAGGTTTTTTTGTTTGTTTTTTTGTTTGTTTGTTTGTTTTTGAGACGGAGTCTGGCTCTGTAGCCCAGGCTGGAGTGCAGTGGCTCTATCTCGGCTCACTGCAAGCTCCACCTCCCAGGTTCATGCCATTCTCCTGCCTCAGCCTCCCAAGTAGCTGGGACTACAGGCGCCCGCCACCACATCTGGCTAATTTTTTTTTTTTTTTTTTGTATTTTTATTAGAGACAGGGTTTCACCGTGTTAGCCAGGATGGTCTCAATCTCCTGACCTCGTTGTCTGCCCACCTTGGCCTCCCAAAGTGCTGGGATTACAGGCGTGAGCCACCGTGCTCTGGCCAACTGTAAGGTTTTGTTTTGTTTTGTTTTGTTTTTGAGACGGAGTTTTGCTCTTGTTGCCCAGACTGGAGTGCAATGGCGCCATCTTGGCTCACCATAACCTCCACCTCCCAGGTTCAAGCTGTTCTCCTGCCTCAGCCTCCAGAGTAGCTGGGATTACAGGCATGCGCCACCATGCTGGTCTAATTTTGTATTTTTAGTAGAGACAGGGTTTCTCCTTGTTGGTCAAGCTGGTCTTGAACTCCCGACCTCAGGTGATCCACCCACCTCGGCCTCCCAAAGTGCTGGGATTACAGGCGTGAGCTACCACGCCTGGCCTGTTTTGTTTTTTGAGATGAAGTCTCGCTCTGTCGCCCAGGCTGAAGTGCAGTGGCACGATCTGGGCTCACTGTAATCTCCGCCTCCCATTTCAAGTAATTCTCCTGCCTCAGCCTCTCCGGTAGCTGGGATTACAGGCGCCCGCCAACACGCCTAACTAATTTTTGTGTTTTTAGTAGAGACAGGGTTTCACTATGCTGGTCAGGCTGGTCTCAAATTCAAATTCCTGACCTCAGTTGATCCACCTGCCTCAGCCTTTTAAAGTGCAGGGATTATGGGTGTGCACCACCATGCCGGGCCTATAACTGTAAGTGTTTTTTTTGTTGTTGTTGTGTGTGTGTGTGTTTTTTTTTTTTTTAGATGGAGTCTCACTCTGTCGCCTAGGCTGGAGTGCAATGGCATGGTCTCTGCTCACTGCAAACTCCACCTCCTGGGTTCAAGCGATTCTCCTGCCTCAGTGTCCGGAATAGCTGGGATTACAGGCGCCCATCACCACACCCGGCTATTTATTTTTTGGATTTTTAGTAGAGATGGGGTTTCATCATGTTGGCCAGGCTGCTGTTGAACTCCTGACCTCGTGATCCACCTGCCTTGGCCTCCCAAAGTGCTGAGATTACAGGCATGAGCCACCGTGCCCGGTCAACTATAAGTATTTTTAACAGTTTATGGTTTTCAAATGATTAGTACTAGAATGAATCTTAAAAATCTAAAAATTTTACAATCTAAGCCCTTTATTATAGAATCAAGATTCAAAAAGATTACCTTTCCTAAGTTAGCATAGCTCATTAGCCCATAGAAGAACCAGGAATAACACCTGGATATCCAAATTTTCAATAGATGTGTATATACACTAAAGCATAAAAATCCTCAACATAGAGTTTAGATTAAAAATGTTTTGGTAAAAATAAAAAAGTCACTTAACAATATTATAAAATTTAGAGCAATCCAGTAAATATCTACATATAATTTATAAGTAAACTGAGGCTTGAGTAAATTAGAGGCTGTCGCAGCATTTTAATCCACCAGAAGTAAAGCTAGGTCTCAGAGCTCTCTTTGGCATTTTGAAATGACTCTCAAATGTGATAAAACTAGAGTCATGTCATATAAGTTCGTTTTCATACTGTTACAAAGAACTGGACAAGACTGCGTAATTTACAAAGGGAAGAAGTTTAATTCTCTCACAGTTCAGCATGGCTGGAGAGGACTCATTTAACTTAAAATTATGGTGAAAGTCAAAAGGGAAGCAAGGCACCTTCTTCACAAGGTGGCAGGAAGAAGTGTGGAGCAAAGGGTAAGAGCCACTTATAAAACCATCAGATCTCATGAGAACTCAGTCACTATCACAAGAACAGCATGCGGAAAACTGCCTCCATGAATCAGTTTCCTCCACTTGGTCTCTCCCTTGACACATGGGGATTATGGGGATTATAGGGATTGCAATTCAAGGTGAGATTTGGGTAGTGACCCAAAGGCTAGCCATATCACATGTTAATGCTTGTACTAGTCATAGAATCATATCTTTTTGGTAATTTTTATGCTTAAAAAAATGACTTTAAAGTTGTCAATGCAAATGTTATTTCCATATGTTCTCATTACCTTACGAATGGTAAATGATATCATTAATGGAATGCCTACTCATTATACCTTATGTATTAAATATACGTGCACATATATGCATACAATGTGAACTGATAATGTAGAGGAAGAGCAAGTGATACCCCTATGACTCCGTCTTTCATTTTTTAATAGTGTTATTTTTAATAGTGTTATTCAATTGGCACATTCAAGATCTATCATGAACATCTTGATTACGATCAAAACACTTGAAAAGTATATCATATTTTTGTGCCTTAGGTAGAAAATTAGCTTTATCAAAATTAGGTGAGTTTGTAATGAAAATATCAATCATATTTAAAGAACATTGATTATTATTTCTTCATATACAAATGCTGATTTCAACAGAAGTTGTTGTTATACCACTGATTATATACTCATTTCCATTATGTCTAGTATTTCAGTCAACAATTTGGATGAAGATATACATGACAAATATTTCAAATTTGCAGATATTACTACTGTATATGATAGAACCAGTATTTCAATGTTATGAGATTAGGACAATGAGCAAAAAAAAAAAAAAAAAAAAAAAAAAAAAACTAATGTAAAATTAAACAGGAGTGAATGCAAAATCTGGCATGTAGCTTCAATCAATTCATATTCATAGAATGGAATACATGAGGCTTACCACAATTCATTAAAATCAACCAGGTTTTCAGTAAACTTCAAATTAAGGCAAGCAATTAATTCCATGCAGTTACCAAAAAGCTAATAAACTTAAAGATTTTAAATGAAATTATAGAGTCTAGATAACAGAATTCTAATTTCAAATACTTTAAAGGCCAGGGAGGATATATAAGTAAGCAAAATAAATAGCAATGGAGTAATAGACAATGGTGTGATTGTAGTAACTGAAGAATACATGATTTCATTAGAGTCTTTTTTTTTTTCTCCATGTAAACACTGGCCCGCCTGAAGAACATGAATGTTCAGATTGAAATTGTGGTCTGAAATCTTAATTTTTGGATTCAGGTCAAGATCCTCAGAAATCACCACTAAAGAACTGATTCATGTAACCAAACACCACCTGTTCCCCCAAAATCTATTAAAAAAATTAAAAAGATCCTCTATAAGTAGATCAAATCAGACCCCAGATCTAGATACCGCACTGTAAGACTAACATGGACAAACTTGCAATTAAAATATATGAAAACCATAACAAGGGTTTGAAAATATAATAATTAATAGTTGAGGGAATTCAGAACTTTTAGGCTAGTGATGAGAAAAGTTATGAAAGAGATGATAGTTCTCTCCATATATTTGATGTATCTATAGTATGCAAAAGAAAGCAATTACTTAAGTCAGAATTAAGACAAATAAATGAAAATACTTAGGATACAAGTTTTGATCTTGTAAGAACTTTCTAAAGACCGTAACAATGAAAACAAAACAGAATAGATTGTCAATAAAAATAGTGACTCTTAACGAATTCATAAGGTACATTCAAGAATTGTTTGGATGATTAACTCAATAAATGTTATGATATCTCTAAAATGAACAGAATTTGGAAACTAATTTGTAATCTAACTTCTGTGTTTGCAGATGATACAGACATTAGAGATTACCACAGAGAAGGAACTTATCTGAAATGTGAGAGTTGGCTTTTAAAATACTTTAATTCAGCATCTTGATCCGACCTCAACAACATGCATTCAGAAATAGGGCATTTTCAATGTTTGTGTATATGTGTGTGTGTTTACGCAATTAAAAAGTGAAAATAATTATGAGAAAAATTGGTTGTGTTAGCAAACTATCCTAATTTAAAAGTCTATGATATTCTTTTTCATTATAAATAAACAAATTTTAAGGGCAGCACAGGTGGTTTTTTGGAAACTAGGAACACTACTAGACCATTGGTGCTGTGCTCTATAAACCAGCTACCATTGCTTTAGGAAATATCTCTATATGTCCCACTGCCAAGCTAAAGAGTGGTGTTTCAATATTTTGAGGTTACAAAAAAGAACGAAAGAAGGCAGGAAGGAAGGAAGGAAGGGTGGGGGGAGGAAGCGGGGGAAGGAGGGAGGAAGGAAGGAAAGAAGAAGGAAGATTTTAACAATCTTAAGAAAATTTGACTATGAAAAAAAACAGCACTGAATTTGATTTCAAAATAAGGAAATGTATAAAAACCCTGGAACGCAGGAAGTAACATAAAAGGAAAAATGGCTGCAAATTCAAAGAGTACCCAGGAAAATCCCACGAATATACATAAGACAGAATGGGACCCTTGTAGTATCAGTATAAATCCCTTTGGTAAGTCAAGGACCACGATACTTCCTACATTTCTTACCCTCAAATATCATATTACTAAGCCATAGATGGAAAGTGTATCTGTATCCTGAAATAAATGTTTGAAGACTCTGATCTCAATCTTTCTGATAAAAAGATCAAAGTTGTTTCATCAATAGTCACTGTCTGCCTTATAAAAGTATTTAGCTTAAGTCTGCATTCTTTTTGCTATGTCAGGAATGAAAGACTAGTCAGAAAAGTATTTGGAGCAAAATTATATAGGACAATGACTTCATAATTTTTATACACAGTTAAGAAATGGTAATCTTATATATTTCATATTTGTATCATCAGATGCTAGCCACAGTAAAATGTCTGCAGTCATTTTAATGGTTGCTATTTCATTTTGAAAAGCACAATTATTCATATAAGCCTCTAATTTTGTTTGTTTTATTTTAATGCTAATATGAGACTTTTAATTCTACTCAATATTGTTAAAGAAGCAACACAGACTAAAAAATCTGAGAGAGATACTATAAATTTTAAAAACTATAAAACATCCTCTACTATGATAAGATCTTTGTTCCTTTAAAGACACGATGAAATAGCATATTTTGGAACTTTGATAATATTTGTCATTGCTTGATTTGTCCAATTTCCATTTTATTTTTAAAATTTCATTTTTGGGCTGGGTGAGGTGGCTCATGCCTGTAATACCTGCATTCTGGGAGGCCGGGGTGGGAGGATCACTTGAGCCCAGGAGCTCGAGACCAGCCTGGGCAACATAGGGAGATCTCGTTTCTACAAAAAATTTAGAAACTAGCTGAGCATGGTGGTGAACACTTGTGGTCCCAGCTACTCAGGAGGATCAGTTCAAGCCAGGAGGTTGAGGTTGCAGTGAGCCATTACCATGCCACTGCACTGCAGCCTGGGTGACAGGGTGAGGCCCTGTTTCAAGAAACAAACAAAAGATCATTTCCCTATGAAAATAGCAGCCACCTTTACCAATTTCTTTGCTTTGGCTAATCACTTAGTAGGAGTCAGAGCAAAATTGTCCGTTAGAAATGCAAAATATAAATTACTTTAATATCAAATTTTCTTTTTTTTTTTTGAGACAGAGCCTCACTCTGTTGCCCGGCTGGAGTGCAGTGGCGTGATCCCGGCTCACTGCAACCTCCACCTCCCAGGTTCAAGCTATTGTCCTGCCTCAGCCTCCCGAGTAGCTGGGCACCTGCCGTCACGCTCACCTAATTTTTGTATTTTTAGTAGTGATGGGCTTTCTCCATGTTGGCCAGGATGGTCTCGCTCTCTTGACCTCGAGATCTGCCTGCCTTGGCCTCCCAAAGTGTTGGGATTACAGGCATGAGCCATCAATTTTCCTTCAAATATCAAAAGTCTAATTGAAGAATGTTCAAAATTTTGTCGATAATACTTATATCTAGTTGAGATTTGGTCCCAATATATTTAAATAATTGAACAATTCTATTCTCTTCTCTATAGAGCTCTGGGACCATGTTTATTACCATGGCAACCAGTGTGAAATATCCAACAGAGGTAGGCAGAGATCATTCTTTTACTTAAATACAATAATAAAGTGAATTGAAAACTAAGGCATTTAAAGCACCTGTACAATTTATTCTGAAATTAATATTCTCTCTGAAGCATTTAAACAGGAATTTTAGAAAGGTTTTGAAATGAGAGACTCATCCCAAATCACTTTTGTATTGTTTTAACCTTTCCTTCTAGATTAATCGTTCTCATGATCTGCTATTGGTATGAAAAGGAATGCTTTCTCTTTGGTATGGACAATAATAGAAAGCCTCCTGTAATCTTATTAGTCAAATTATTTAGCGAGCGTATGGCAAGAGTGGTCTTTAAAAGACACAATTGCATGGTTACAGAGCACATTGACATTGGCAAAGAATACTTATGGAAAGAGAATGACCAAAATAACACATGTACCCTGGAAAAACCTGCCACTTTGCACAATAATTACAATTCAACAAGCGGACATACACCTTCCTTAGCATTGGGTCACCAAAAAACACATGATTCATTATGGTTTCTTCTACATTTCCTTATTTTTCTCTTCCTATGAAATTTAAGAACTACTGAATGAGCTGCACGGTCCTTAAACTGGGCAATACGTTTTAAAGGAAACATTTTGACCCTTCCTGTATTGTTAACCCAGCTAGCGTTAGCTGAAATCAGAGATCATGGGTTCTACTGAAGGCAACTTAGGCTAAATGTATTCGTAAATACATTTAGGATGCTTTTTGAATTCAGTGCTTTCTCAGATGTTCTGTGGAATGGTGAGAAAAAATTAAAATGTCAGAGAAAGAAAAACTGCCAACCAGAGAGGAAATGATTTTAACATCTCCTGGATCATCTAGAGAAGGATTGGGCATGCAAGAATTTTCAGCTGTGCAGATTGTTCCGCTATAATCAAGCCCCCAAAAAACTGAGGAAGGAAAATTTGTAATAGATGACTAACCATGCATGAGTGACTTGCAACATATGTATACGATGCTATTTTTTCCTTATTTATTCACATTCAGCATTTATTTAATACCTACTATTTTTGAAACTATTTAAATATTTAAGCATTGGTGACACATCTATGAAGGGTCTATTTCGATATGAGTAACGTTCTACATATATAGAGACACAAATGGCTACACTCAACTTATTTCCAAAAGATTTGAAAGATAATTATATATTGATAAATAGATATATACATATGTATCACAGACATACATATTTCTGCCTTCCTAGGAATAGGCAATAGAGGCAATTGTGGCAGATAAATCATTAGCAATACCAGGAATAATAAAATAAGTATGGGGAATGACAAATTTGTGAAATCCATTATTTATAACATGGCAATAAAGAAATCATGCTGTATTATTACCAAACACAAACAATAACTGACTTAAATGTGACTTTAATGAAATAGCAATTAATACAGTTCCATAGAATAGGCGTCATAATGGCTAGGCCATTTTTATTTGCAATTACTTTTCAGGAATGTTTTCATATGTAAATATAAATAAGTGTATTGTATGCCGTAGAGAGAGTTGAAAAAACGTTAACATCATTAAAAAAATGCTCTCAATTATTTTAATTCTCTTGTAATATTGATTATATAGTAGACAATGTATGCATATGGAAAATTTCAAACTAATTATTTCACTGGTAAGTAACAGCAGCATTAATACTAGTTATCCATTATTTATACTATTTCTAAACTATAAAAAGTCTACAATGCTGAGTAATAATAGTAGAGTCTCATGGTTTATTATCAGACTAAATTTATCTTTTGCAGATGGAACAAACTGCATTAAACAAGAAGGCAAATACCTTTATTTTGGCAATGCAATGTTTAGAATTTTTTTCTTCCAAAATTATCATCAAAGTAGACCATATATTTAGAGAATAATCTGTGTCCTTCATCCTCTCAGAGGAGACAACCAGAAGGAACAGATTGCAGTGTGGGAGACAGCACAGGCATGAAGAGTTACTTCCTAACTGCAAGTTAATAATTGTGCTTTGTGGTTTGACAGGCCAATGATAGGTTTAGATAAGAAAACCATTCCTGTCCTTAAAAATCAAAGTTTCTGTAGTAACATACTGCATATGGGTCCTATAAAATCATTTTCTACACAAAGTCATCTAATTCAAGATCTGTCCTATTTTATTGAGATAAGAAATTATTAAAATGTGAAGCTCTAAAAATAGTGGCTTATAATTGAGAGGCTAATTCTCTCTTAATTATAGGTATGCTACAGTGGCACTATAATTAGGGATGATCAGTAACTCCAAAATGATTCAGACTTTATCATTCACTCTGTACAAGGATGTGCATGGGTTCCATAAACAGAAAACTGCAGAAAATGAAGACATAGACTAATTTTCCTCACATCTCTTGGTGGTTACAAGATTGTTCTCCATTTACTCTCTCTTTCAAGCAAAACAAAGTAAATATTTCATGAATGTTTCGTTTAATGATCATCACTGAAGGAAAGTATAGATTTTAAATTAGAAAATCTGCAGCTTAAATTGAACTTCTACAACAATTACATACTCACTGACTTTACTAAAGTAACATTAATATAATATGGTTTGCTATTATTTACCTGAAATCTGAAAATATCTTAGACTTTAATGGAAAGAAAAACATCATGTCAGTACAAAACAGATCCCTAACTATTAAATAAAATATTCATCTTATAAATTTATATGAAGTGCTTTTATCTCAATAAGAATATATTTTTATGAAACAATTAACATTGAGACAAAAGACTAGGAGTTCCAAATTCTGAATTCTATTTTAGAATTGGCCATTAATTTCTAAATGGTCTCAACTTATTTTTTATCTTTCAGTTAGTTATTATTTGAAATTTAGACAATGACCTAACTTCTCAAATCCATGTCTGCGATGCTAAATCCAAATCTCTGGCTATGACGAAAACCAGCCGTTGACTTGATAAACTCAGTGATAGTATAAAATTTAACAATAATATAACTAATAAAATTCCTAGTTGTAAAAGAGTATAAAAAGGAAAAAGCTATCACTAAAGGCAAATTAAGCCACATTACAAAACATGAAGATAAATGTTAGAACTTTAAAGATTAGCAAGTGGTAAAAGTGTATTATTGCATGTGTAATCAGCTATTTTACTGGGCCTTGGCTCCAAAAGTAAGCATAATCAATGGGCAGAGAACAAAGTAAGCAATACATGTTTTCAGCCTGGCTTTAGCCCACTTCACCCATAACCCTTTCCTGGTAGTCTGGGCACCATAATAATCAGTCTGTCAGCTTTCACTCTGTTCTGTATCTACCTTACACAGAAGCCCCAGAATTCCTTAGGACCAAAGGAAAGTTGAGAGAGGATGAACCCAAGACCTGTGGTGAATGTTAATTTTAGGAATAGAAACAAGAATTCCCCTTGCCACATTTTTCCACAGAAAGTCAGCAATTCAACCACACTACAGCCAATAGACATACTGCAGTTGATCCTACGATTTAAGGAAACAATATTAATGAAAATCAAATATTTTGTCTTTAACACATCTCTAAATTGGCTTCATTTTGTTCAATATTTTATATAACATTCTATGAAAAAAGTTATTGACTCAAAGGGAATCTGTTATTCAATTTCCCTATACTAATTCAGTAACTCTGTGTGAAAGGTATGATACTGGATGGATACAGTTGGAAAGCCATAGTATCCTAGAAAACATTTTGAGAACCAGAAGCAAAAATAATATTTTCCTTACTATTATCATCATGGCATCCAATTATCAAATATTATTGTAATACAGTTAGCAAAATTGCTCAAAATTACTCATGAACTAGCAACATTTTTATTTAATTCAACTTGAAGAAACAAAACTTTTATATACATAATTTCCCAAATTGCAACCGTGTCATATATTTCAATGAAATAATTAACATATAAAGTTCCTATTCTCTTTGGTGATGCATGCTGTTTTGTTGGCTTCTCTTTTTTGTTACAAACAGAATAATGTGATTTTAAACAAGTTTGAGCCCACACTCTTCTTTCTCTAGATAAGGAGACGCTCACTACAACATTATATGCACTGAGACCTAGCCAATGTCATTTCATCAACAGTTCCTTTTGGAGATAGTTTGAGAGGAACTGTGAGGACTTGCTTGGGTTTCAACCGTGTCTCTAGCATTACACAAACAAGTGTGGATGTAACCAAGAACAGAGCATGAAGGCAGTGAAATAAATCCAGAGATTTTGCTGCACGAGGAAAAATAGTGTATGGAAAGAACCCTGGCTAGGAGGAAAAGACCTCAGCATACTTATTAGTTGCATGAATGTGATCAAATACCCCAAAATATCTGAGCTTCTGTTTAATAACGCACAAATATCAAACAAAAATCATTGCCCTGACTATCAGACAGAAATATTGTTAGATTAAAAGAGGTAATGGATAAGAAACTTCTTTGGGGAGCTATACTGATAGATAGAAGTCATCAATTTGCCTAACTATCCAACATCACTTCTCTATTACTCTAGGGAAGAAAAGCTCCACAACCTTATAAAACCTCCACAATTGCATATTGGAACAAATGGGCTCCATGAGGTTAGTGCACTGAAACAAAAGAGTAGCAACATTCTTTTCCCAAACTCAACTAGCTTTCTTATCTTGTCTACTAGGGAATGTGAATACACTGGCCATACAATTCTGGCACCTTGGTGATTAAGACACGTGTTTCTATGATTGACTCAGTGAAGATATACTGAAAAGCTTTGTGAATGTGAATGTGTAGTAGTGAAAAGTAGCTGACACTACTACTGTCCAAACAAGGTAATAACTGAAACTCTCCATAGATGCATGCTCAACTGGAAGAGAGAGTCTGAAAATAATTAAGATTATTTTAATCAACATAAGTAGCACCAAGCAAATCCTGTTATAACAGGCATCCGCATCATTCTCATAGATCTCGTTTACTTCAAGAGGGAGCACCTTATTTTTCCAAATAAGATAAAAGCAAGCTACACTGCATACAAATATTAAAAATGCTTTCAAATGCACTTCTAATTGAGGAACATACATTTTTAAACAGAGTATTCATACACATATTGCATATATGTTTAGAAATGATAATACATTGTCATTAGTAAGAAATCTACATTACAAGATTCATTCTAAAATCTGCATTAAAGTAAAAAAAGCTGCTGATGGTCCACATTTTTGCGCTTATATTGAGGTACCTAATTAATTCATCAAGGTCCTGGACTCTTCACATACACCCAAGTTACTATCTGTTATTAGCCGTGGTTCTACCACCCCCACTCCCAGAACCCTTTCTCCCATAGTATCTTCAGCTGAAGTGAAGTTATTCAGAAAAGAGATCAGAGGTAATGTAGCATGAGATAGTCTTCAAATTTTGATGGCCATTTGAAGGTCCTAATCCTAATTCCGGAATAAGTTGCACTAGATTTCACTGAAACTCAGATATATTCGAAGATATTTGTAGATTATCAGAGACCATTATATGTCACATATATTGGCTTCAGACCTAAGTTAATCAGCTGCATTTAAACATTTTCATAGAAAGAGTTGTTTTATACACACAATAGTAGAAAGAAAGAAAATTATGCCAACATCAGGTCCTTGGGCTTATCCTATAAACAGAGCATAAGAACAAAAGTTAAAAGAAAAAAGTAACCTACATCTAATAGACACAGTATAAATATACTACGTATTTTAAAAGTTAGGAAGTGGAGGGCCTTTGTTGGCTTTTCCTTGGAAGCTTTGCACAGAAAATTCAGAATCGACACATGAACATAGTCTGTTTCCTCACACATAATTAACATAATTGGTTTGAATGTGAGTTTTTCAGTTATAAACTAGGTAAGATACATGCAGTCATATTTATTTAAAATCAAATAAAAATAAGGTGTTTTGCTGAAAGCATAATAATCTAAACTTAACTACTATACTTTGCTTCAATTTTGTTCCAAAAGGACAATCAATTTTTGTAAAACAGATTTCATTGCAACATTGTGGTTTTTCTCCTAAGGAGTTAGGAATCAGAAACTAGAGCTGGACCGAAGTATCGGGATAGGGAAGGGTCAGAAACAGAGACAAAGTCAAGAACAGAAATAGAATTAGGGTTGCTTTCACATAGTACCTTGGAATTGACTATGGGAGGGAAACAAAGTTTAAATAGGTTAAATTTCAGGAACAAAATCATAAACTACAAAGCAGAATCTCTTACCCTGAAAAACTCTTTAGTGGAGCCAGAGTCTAATGTTCCATAAGCAATTTCTGTTTGCTTAGAAAGATCCTCAGCACTTTCGATGGGAGACACCATCCTCTCTACAGTCAGGAAGGCAGCTAAGTTAGCCGTGTAGGAGGAGATTATGATCAGGGTAAAGAACCACCACACACCTCCAACAATGCGCCCAGAGAGGGATCTAATAACAAGTATGAAATGGATTTGTAAAGTGAAATGAATGACCTAGTAAAAAAACAAGTTAGCAGTATTATGCAAATATTGACTTACAGGGGAATATTTAATTTTATATTTTTCAATGTACCTACTAGTTAATGAAACTGGAAATCATTAAACATTTTGGGCAAGGAGTACAGAGTAGCTAAATTTAATAACATACACACAGGTCAAAACTTCTGATTTCTGGAATACTTTCATAATTGTAATGCCCAAATAGTTTATGACATGAATCCCATAAGATAGCAATTTCAAGAAATTTACAAATACTCATAAAAGTTTATCCACTCATGATGTAAGTAAACATAAACAAGAGAATGTAATATCACCAGCAAACCACATAACAACATTTATGAACAAAATCAAAAATTAAAAAAAGCATACTCCACAGATGTAACTTTAAACACCAAAGAAACCCTCCCTTTAATTCAATCAGTGAATTTCCAAAACAAAAAAGGCCTCAAATTTTGTTAATTTTGTGTATGTAAAACATAGGTATTAGATACAGTACAGGAGAGAAAAATGAGGAAAAAATAATGCTACAAGCAGAGATACCGCACAAAATATAACTATTAATGAATAAAAATCAGATGGCTTCAGAGTACGGATGGGTATGACCCTGTTCCTTTATGTGTCCTGCTCAAAGAAAAATAAAACTCAAAGAAAATAAATTAGACATTTAAAAGTTTGTGAAGACATAAATTTCTAGTTTGATGTATAATAAAATAACAATATTTTTCTGACTACAAATTCTTACATAAAATAGTTTTTAAAAGCTTAATAGATACCCAATAATCTACTTTAAAACCCAAAGTAGAGGAATACAGGTATAGAGATATAGAAAAAGATATATACTGTATTGTTTTGAAAGATTTGATGGGATTCTGCATGTAACTAAGAATTTAAGTGATATTGACAAACCAATAAAACTAACCGTTTCTCTGTTGTCAATAACTCTACTATGTCTAACAATTAGACTTGCTGGTGTGAACAAGTGATATTTCTAAAAATTTAGATCATGATTGGCAATTTATGATCTAAAGTTTCTGACAATTAACAGTAACAAATAAATCTTTTGATGAAACATATTCTAGATCAAACACTTGGGAAATATTTGTAGAATAAACCACTCAAGCAGTTAAGAAAGGAGAGAAGCTAACTTAAATGAAAAGTTTTTTGATATAAAAACATCAGTTGCTAAAATAAAGGAGATAGAGAAAGAAAAATAGCAAGAAATAACAAAAAGAATATAATTAAGGGACTTTATCACAAAGTCTGTATGAAATACAAAAAAATAAATATGAAAGGATGGAAAAAGTTAAACACTTCTCACATATATTCTGAAAAGGATATTAAATATATTTTACATTTGAAAAATGCCTTATGTAGACACAATCACTCTCAAAATGTTCACTATTTATCCAATATCAATGGGAAGTATAGTTATATGACACATATCATATATTTAAGAGCGCAGATTCAGTACCTGCCTGCTCAAATCCCTTAAAACAAAAGCTGATTACATGGTAATTGCTTTTGACTCTACATATTGCGTATTAATTTATGACACGTTTAAGAATCATTTTTGTGTCATTCTATTCAAGTTGTAAAAATTAAGGAAATTTAGATGTAAGTTGTCCTCTATTCCAGTCCTTATATCAGATTTAATATGTCAACTGATTTAAAATGTACATGATATCTAAAAATTTTTATTGGACTTATAAATAATTCAAAGGTGAAAAGTACTTCAACTATTTATTATTTACTTTTAAGTATTTTTAAAGTATCAATTCATGTTTCTCAAAGAGTTCCTGAGAAATTATGCAGAGAAGGAAATTCAATATTATTTTATGGTGACAGACAAAAATTACTTCTACAATTAAAAGTAAAACTTTTGCCCATCAGCACTAAAGGAATAAAGAAATGTGCATATGCTCTTATTTCTTTTTAATCTCTACTAAATCATTTTTTAAATGATACACGTTTTTATATTCATTTGATTCCTTTAGGGTCATTGAGGACAATCCAGAAGCAAACAGGACAATAAAAATAACCTTTACAGCATATTGCTCTCATAATTTCTGTGATTCTATTCTTCATGAGACCATGTCTTATAGTTAAGATATTCTAAACTTAATTTCAGACAAATGAGAAGTCACTTAATTTAATAAATAACTCTAGATTACAACTTAAATGTGTCCTATTAACATTAATAATATAGTTTCATATCATATTTTACTTGGAAAAGAATCATAATTTTTTTAATATTTAAAGACATTTCTAAAGTGATCTGTGGATGTCATGCTTTTTAAAAATGATAATAAGCTACTGTATTCTTCTCAACTAGGGTAACCATCATTGCATTCTTAAAAAAGATAGTTTTGTTCATTAAAAATCATTAACTTTTCCAATGTATTATGTTGAATTTTAAAATTCATATATAGCATAAGTGAAAGATATGTACCTCAAATGTTTTAATAAAATAAATGTGTATCAAATACATCCTGAATGAAAAAATACCAATCAATAACAAGGATAAATATGCTATCTAAAAATCTGTTTATCCTACCAGGAAATAAAAGTTACTACATGTGAAATTGTAGTGTCATGACTCATGAATGAAATCAAAAGCACAGAAAAAACATCTTAATTTAGATGCAGCCTTGATGAAAAGGAGAAGTCATCTATATGTCATGGTTGACTCTGGGATAATATAGATTGCTGATATGCCTTGTGCTCCAGTCCCTGTGTACAAATAGGTTTCCCACTCCTTGACAAACACTGGATACCTAAACAACTACCTGCAGTGCCATCATGCCCAGGCACAGGCATCTACTGGAACCCAGGCCAGACTGGGCTGACACGTCCTACTTCATAATGAACCCACATACACTTCTCCCTACTATCCAAAAGGCATAGCACGGGATATTATTGCCTTACATTTCAGAACTAGGGTAACATACTTCATTGTCCTTCTTACCAAAGGGAGAACCACTTCTTTATCATTTTATGGGTCAGAATGTTCTCTGAGACCCCAATTTGGTTAGTATTTGCCTCCAAATTATTAGAAACTTCTCTGTATATCTTTAACTTAGATCAAATAAACTAAATACATAGATGATAAAACTATGAATCTTATATATTTTGTCAGAGATAAAAAATGTGTGTATATATATATATATATACACACATATGTCATGCTGTGCAAATTCCATTGGCATATTTCTAATTCACTGAAGTCCCACAGGGAAGTCACAGGGAATCTGGTCGAACTGAAATTTTTAAAATCTGTATAATTCATAAAAATGTAATTTTTTTTTATCATTCCCACTATAATTACCTACTATCAGAGAAGTAAGCTACTGATAATTTCTGGCTACATGATGTATTTCCTTTATCTTACTCGGTGAAATATACTAAAAAGATTACAAAAGATGCAAATCTTTGAGCTTCTCATACAGTTTTCTTAAATTAATCACTTGTTATTCTCAAAAGTGATTTTAAAAATTTACAATATAATAAAATTGTATCATGAAAGGCACCCGCTCCACTAGTTATTAAGATATCCTGTAAAATTGAAGAAGGGTAATAGAGCCCAAATTAAAATGCGCCAGTAGAGTGATAATCATTTTGACTTTAAATGTGAATCACACTAGAAAAATCATGATTTATTCCTCTGAAGAGCCAAACATGGCTATCATTCTTATTCATACGTGCAACATGAATAAAATCAATGGGTACTTTGTGGTAGATTCATTATAATTAGGCATTCTAGTGCAGGGATTTAACATATCATAATGAGATTAAAGGTAGGTGAGTTTATTCCATGTGTGTGTGTATTACCATTCGATATTGACAGGTTTTTTAATTAATGATTAGTCCCTTCCAGGCATTTGTGGGTAGTTGAAAATATGCTATTATATTAATCCAGCAACCTCACCTAGAAAAAAAATAAATTTTATAATATCTCTCCCATACCATTTCCATGAGCTAATGATGGGAAAATAAAAGAGATGAGATGTGTGCCAACGAAGTTTTATCTAACAAGGTGTTACTTTGCAGTTAATAAATAATGTTGCCCATTTTCCCATATACAGGTCTGTGGATCAACACACAGATGACTGTAAAATGAGAATATGCAGCAAAAACACGGTACCCCTCCAAGAAGGCATGGAATGATAGGAACCTTATGCATTTTATAGCCTCTCCATGGTGTGTATAATTTCACCAGAGAAATAGATGAGCAACATTCAAAGAACATTGTTCAAATATTTCACAGACTTATGCCGAAGCTAAGAGGATGTCCTTCAAGAGTCTTAAACTGCTTGGACAGGAAGTCGGCAGCTGGTAACTTCTTTAGGGTGAATCCATAAACACCATGAATGTCCACTTGAGACCTAAAATGCACAAAGTTGAAGCAGGTGAGTAACCAACCTTGGCGAAATATCGCATCCTTGCTGCATAAAGGCACCCAAGGAAAACCAGAGACTATTAAAAATCCCAAATTCATTAGTTGATTCACTACTTTGTGTTTCTCTTCCATCTTCAAACTCCTCAGTGTGCCACTCGTAGGGGCTAAATCTGCTGACCAGGAATAAAACTACACTGACCCCAATGTAGGCAAAAACAATGCACATCCAGATCTCATAGGCTAAAGGATCAAGAAAGGAAAACACTCCTGGTTTGGACTTCTGAGGCTTCTTGATCATGATAGATATCCCGAGGCTCATGAAGGGCTTTGAGAAGTCAATCACCTCTTCTCTCACAAGGGTAATAGTTAATGGAGCAATTGCAATATCAGCTTTCTGTAAGGGAAAAAAAGGGAAGTAATAGTACCTGGAGTCATGGTGAAAAAGGAATCGTGGTTATGTCACTGGATCAAAGAAAAAGGAGAGGAAATCAGAAAAATGACAATAATTTTTTCCTTGGTATAGTCCCAGTAACGGATAAACAAAAAGGAATTATTCCCTGAATGCCCCTCCTCTTTATGAATACACAGTATACCCAGCTGGCTTGACTATGATCATTACACATCTGCACTGCATCCATGCATTTGCAGCCTTTTGACAATACATATGGCCCATATGCTTCAAGAGAGATGAAATGCTTGTCTCAGTTAATCTACATGTCTACTTCTGGCTTCAAACTTAATCTTTCAGATGTTCACAAATCAACAAGATAATGTTTCTAGAGTAATGTGGGAAATCAACAACCTCAGATATAGATACTTCACAGGGAGAGGAAGCAGTCTGTCAACAACAATTCAAATTGAATGACTTTATCTATAAGAAGAGCTATACTTACCCCATATACAAGTTCTCCAACCATCCCATTCCAAATTTTCGTGTCTGCATCCCTGGCCCCATACTTGCCATCACCAACAATCGTCAACTTGTACTTGAACCCACAATGTTTGGCGATTTCTGCAGCCAGGTCAACACAGTAGCCCTCATAGCGCTCATTGCCTTCAAGCATTTCATGATTTTTCTTCATCATAACATACGGAGATTCCTATATGAAAAGACTTTGCTTTAGCTGACTAAAATATCTGTGTTAATTATGTACTCTCATTGAATCAAATCTTCTGGTTTAATTATTACCCGTTAGCCAGAGTGAATGAAGAATATAGATGGTGAACACACAACAGTAGAGGAATAATTTAAGCATAATGCTTCCCCCCAGAAAGCCTTGGAATGTCTATCACTATAATTCATTAAGATGGCTTGTACGCAAGCATACTGAGTTAACAAGATACTCAAAACCACAAACTCTTTGTATGTTCTCTAGCCATGTTAGTCACTACTAGGACTTAGAGCAAAATATTACTGCTCAACACCTATTTTATTCAAGTTTGGATTCACCACACCCTTATCCTTGATTAGGGTTAGGCCAATCCCAAAACCAGCATTCACCCAAAACCCTGTGTCACTGCTGTCCCAAAGATAAGGTTCATGTGGAAATCAGGTTCATGGTCAGTGATACACAAACTGTAAGGATCATTGTCATGATGATGTACTGATTCTACCCCCGCAGGCTTCAGGTCTCACTTCATCTGTGAGATACAATATCCTAGAATGATGCTACAAGGATAGCTAGAGAGTAGCTTCCCCCTGTAAACATAAGAAAAAGGAAGCAAGAAAAAATGAATCAACACAGTCCAATATTCTCCATTGGAAAGTGGCACTGAGGATATTTGGGGTCTCAATGAGATAGTTCCTCTCAATGGCATGATAAAGGCAAAAATCCTCAAATGTCTAATTTGCACTTATCAAGAGATTTTCAATTGCCTACTAATGTTTTAATTCAAATCCCTTATCAATCTATCTGTATCTGCTCTCAATATTGTTAGGAGAATAAATCACACCAATTTACAACTTCACTGCTAAGCCCATTTTTTTTTTTTGTAAAAGAAAATACAACAAAATAGTTTGTCACAAAATTCTGTCCTATAACGAACACCGTTTTCTCCATTTCGTTTCACCAACAGCTTGTCATGCTGATCCACATCTCTCTTCCATCTATCCAAAGCCTGGGTGTTGAAGATCCAGTTCAATTTTTCCTTATTCATTCAATATGCATTTATTGTGTACTAGCTATGTGCCAACCAGTGCTGAAATTTGGAGTAAAAACAAGGGAAATAATCCTTATCTTTAACAAGATCATCTTTCATTAGATAGAATAAAGACAACTCGACATCATCATGAAATCATGTAACAAAGGGAAAGAAAGAATTTACACAGTATCGGGTGGGAATGGAAAGGTGAATAACTCGCAGAAATATGAGGAACACTCTTCAAGACATTCCCCAGTTGTTCACCGATGTAAGCACCAGGTTAGGAATTATCTGTGTAAACTGTAGCGTTCCTTAAAGAAAATGGGGAACATTTTCAATGCTTTAGCTAGATCTTGTGTATTCCTTTTAACAGAGTAAATATGCAATAAATGATTAAAACATTGCAAAAGAAGCAAAACAGATATTATTCTCCTAAAATATAAATAGCTACTCCTGCAGATATTAGCCATAAGAAAATACAAAGTAAAACATGACATATGTAGCAAATTACCAAAATTGTGGTGACAACAACAGTCTTATTCTCAAGCCCAGAGGTGTCATTTCCAGAAGGGAGCTCAGTAAGAGTAACAACCATTTTGTCCACTTCACTCCAGTAGCCAATCTGGAAAAGGTTACAGCAGACAGATGTATGGATAAATGACTTGTCTATTAGCAATGCTTTTAATTATTTTCAAAGCCATGTCTGAATCTGAAATTAGACCCACATTTACTGGACTTGTTCTAAATAGAAATGTCTTTTATATATGTGAATCTAACAGGAATAAAAGGAAGTATAAAAAAAGTCCTAAAAATGACTTGTCTCTTCATATTCACTTTTTGTATTTTCTAAGAGTAATTGTTTGGGAGTGGTCATATAGAAATGTAATTAAAATCCAAATAATGACATTTTAGCCTAAACAGCTAAAAGGCTGATGTTGAATTGAACAGTTACATGTGTATTTGCACTAGCTACTTTTTGTCTTCTGAACCATAAACCTTCAACAATAATTCTTTCTCTTTTCATTAAAGACTTCCCCTTCAGTCTAAAAAATTAAAGTTCAACAGCTCTACCTATAATTATTTTTAAAATTACAATTCAATGTTACTTACCAGAAATAAACAGGCTTTAGGAAAAAAAACTTCAAAATATATCTGTTTCTGGAAGTCGTTAAACTCTATGTGAATACACATCTCCAGAATTCTCTGGAAGGGTGAACTCATAGGCTAGCTAACTCACCTCCTCACATAGAACTGCCTTTAAATCACTAAGGATTTACCTTCCGGGGCCCATTAGTTTTGAGCTCCATGATGTTAATTGTATAGTTTATTCTTTTTCCATTCTGGTCAAACTTTATATTTCCTGAGAGACCTTCAACCTGAACCTAATGAAGAAATGGGAAAGCAGCAGAGTTATATATTTACTTCAACCAAACATATACACTGTACAGATTACTTTAACCAGCTGAAGTCAAGAAAACTACATCAATAAGGTTTGTTTCTCTCTTCAACCCACCTTTGTGTTGTTAGAAAAGAACATTGCCTGTATATTAGACACAAGGAATAAGACAAGGATGACTAATTTAGCAGGAAGAAAACATTAATGGCCATATTAAGTCACGTTAATGATTATTTTGAGTAACTGACCTGTTTGAGGGCCCTTTCTATTTCTACACCTTGTCCCCAGGGCACTGCTGGGTTCGCCAGACAGTCTCCTGCATTCCCCCTTCGGGAGATTTCAATTCTTTGCTTCCTTAGGTTGCGGAAGGCTTCAGTCATCACTTGAACGGCATCATAGGTCAGAGCAGAAGTATACTGCAAAGGATCACACACATTTCATAAGAACGGGAGAAAATTCAGAAACTCACTGCACCCCAGCAATCAAGACTGCAGTTGCTCAGCACACAATACCATTTAAAAGTCCAAGAATTTAAACACAATTTCTGCATCTAGAAACCTAAGAATCGAAGAGAAGCATTACAAAACATGGGGACTATGAAATGTGCTCTTGACTCTAAACATTTTCTATTATGTTAATATCTCAGCTGTTTCAGGTGAGACCTTTTCATAATAATTGTGTCAATGTTTATTTTTCTTTTTTTTTTGTAACCTGCTTCTTGTTACAGCCTCACTTTATAGCCTGCTATGGTGATATACAAAACTATAAGACTAACAGTTAATATTTCTTTACAGTCCAATGAGAAATTCATTTGTCAATGCAGAAGGAATCTGGATTACTTTCAGGATTCTTAGTCTCTAATTCAACCCTGGTCATGCTCACACTGATCTGCAGTGGTTTTAGGGGTGTCTACTTAGGCTCCCCTAGGCGATTCTGGTAATCAAGTAGAAGAACCACAAAACTTCATAATTTCTATGCCCCCATGCCTCCATGCTTCAGTAGTATATGATAACATTGGTTCCAAACTTATGGTATTCAGATCCCAGTGGGACAGCAGAATTATTACAGGTTCTAGGGCCAAGCCCTAGGTACATGTGTACCAGGCATTGTCAGTGTCTAGATAAGTAGTAGTATGTGCATGTATCTATACTACCATTTGCCAAATGGATGATGCTGTCAGTTAATGATTAACTACATTTTGACATTAAAGTTTTACTGAATGTTGAGAAAATTTCTGTCATTGTTTTTCAATCTGTAGGTACTAAAAGTATGGCGAAGCTTGGGAGAAAAAAAATGCAATACTGTACCATACTGACTTTGTGACATGCTAAATTCTTGATCACCAATCCAAAACAGGCACTCAGCATTCCCAAATAATTCTACTCAGTTCTTTAGTATTTCAGGTCTTTCACTCTCAAAAATGATAACTTCATCTTTGTCTTCTCCAAATACCCAGACCTCCACACATTTCTCTTTCTCTAAATTCCACTGAAAACCTTGCCTTCCTTGTCATGGAAAAAAGATAAGCCATCTAACAGGAAAACCACTAAGCTCCCCATACTCTGTTGTTCACCTGAGACGACGATACAGGACATCTACTTAAGAAAAGACTTCTTGAACCAAATAAGAAATATCACATCAAGATATATCTGCTTCGCTTGTATGTTTGTTTCTATTCTAAAGGAAAAAAATTGATTAATTTGTTTTTATACAGTGATAAGTTTATTGCCAAGATAATTCTTACAATAATGTCTAGGTCTCTGAAAAAGAAATGTAAGCTAAATTGAATAAGTCAAATATTTTAAAATATTGCAGTTTGTATGGAAATTATGATCATAGCAAAAAGCAAACATTTTTGACTTAGCTTGCTCACATTACTAAGGGAAAGCTATAAAGCCATCTACTAAATGTGTTTGAGGTCTACAAATGTTGGTTAACTACATTAAAAAAATATGATTAGCTTGAAAGAATTGAAAGCATTCAGATCCACGTAGCATATTATGAATATGATTCAGAGCACGCACACATTAAGAGTAAAAATCCTTTCAACCTTTTTCAAATGCTCAAAACTAATCAAGTCTTAAGCCTATTACCATTTTAAATTAAAAGTCACAATCATAGAAACACAATTCTGGGTTGAGAGAATATCAACAGCTTCTGTTTCCAGAGTTCCTTTTTGCTTATGTTCTGCATGTATGGCTCATTTATTTTTCTAAACAAATATGTTCACATTTTTTGATTGGATAGTTAAATATTTCAGTTTTATTCTACCATTCATTAAACTAGATGTAAATTAATTTGAAAGGAGCATGATGGCAATGTAACTATCTCCTTTGAAAACAAATGCTTCATCTCTGCCCCTGTGTTTATGTTCTGTGAAATCCCTCAGCTGAGTTGGAAATTTATATTTCAGTGGAGGACCATTTTGCTTTGCAGCGCTATATCACAATCACGTCATAGCCACACATTAAGAAGAAATCAGGGAAATCGTTTTTACAGTCCATTTTCCAAATGTGCTTTTTACTTTGCTTTAAATGTATATTTATTGAGACTTATTTGTCAAAAATAAAATGAAATATGCATTTTAGACATGTTTGTTATGCCCAATAGTCATCAGCCAAACCAATCAATAATACATTACTGTAATCTCTGATACCAGAAAACAGTATTCTAACACCAAAAAAGGGGAGAATGAAAAAAAGTTCTGTGTATAGCTCAAATTTAATGAACATAAAAGAGGATAAATAGGCTACAGTATAAATTTTCATGGGTTATCACAATGACGGGCACCTTTTTCTAAACATAGTATCTACATCATAATAAAATTTTGAAAAAATATATTCAAAGAAAAAGTACTAAAATTTAAGTACTATTAAAGTGTGACGATATTTCCCATGAATGGCGACTTTCAGAAATTTTCTTTAACACTTGAATTTAGTTGACTATAGTTTAGAAAGCATTGCATTTAGCATCAGAAGACAAGGCTCAAGCCCAGATTTTATTATTTACTGTTCTGTTGCCTCGGGCAAGTGAACTAAAGTATTATTGTCTAAGGTTGTTTAGTAAAATAAGGAGAGCAATGCTTCTTCTGTCTATGTTACAAGAGCATTGAAAAGGAAGGTAGGGAAAAATATTCATGTTTACCTAGTTCTCTTTGTGACAAGCCTGAGGTAGACAGTT
Organism: Gorilla gorilla gorilla; assembly: GCF_029281585.2. Taxonomy (NCBI): domain Eukaryota; kingdom Metazoa; phylum Chordata; class Mammalia; order Primates; family Hominidae; genus Gorilla; species Gorilla gorilla. The sequence continues at coordinate 178,370,145 of NC_073227.2, read as the reverse complement.
TCCCAATAAGTCTAAAAAACCCTATGCCACCACTGTTTTTATTCCAATTCTATAGGTGAAGATTCCAAGTTATAAACTTTCATTTTACCCAGCTTCACAAAAAATGTGTGGCAAAAGTGGATTTGAATCCAGATCTCTGTGATTCCGAGGTAATTATGATGACCAATGGCCCTGGTTTTCCTCGATTGTCACAATTTTGCAAGGAAAAGTCTTGAGTCCCAGGAACCTTTTCAATCCCAGGTACACTGGGATGGTTAGTTACTTTATTTGGCAAATACTGTATCAAATAAATGTATAGTAGGTGAGAAGCTTGATGAGTTGTAAAATATGTTATATATGTCAGTTATTGACCGGTAGGTTTGCATTATTTTCTTCTTTTGTTACTATCTATCTTGATGCAAAACTAGTTTGTTTTTACCATGTTTTGAAAACCACTATCTCACTCCACACAAAAGGGTTCTGTGATCTAATAAGTACAGAAAATGATTTTCACATTGACATATCATAGACCCTCAGAAATCCCGCAATAACAGTTTAACTGTTTAATTAGTATTTCCCAAACTAATGACCAATTTTGAAATTTCTTTAACATCAATTATTTTCCATAAGAATAGTGTTTTATGTAACATACTTCGGAATGTTAAAAAGTTTTATGGCCTGGTACATTTTACGTATTCATTTCTAAAATAGCCTCAATTATTTAGTTAAAAAATTTTTATACATTGATTGATATTCCTCTGGAGAATCTTATGCAATGTTAATTCTCAGTTTCATCCTTTTACAAAATAATTTAAAACAGGGTCAAAAATTATGATTTCTAGGAAAGATAAGTAAATCTATAAGAAAAATTTTAAGAAAGTTTTTTTTAAGATAACCAACAGTGACCAAATCAAATAGGGCCATAAGACAAATGAACAGTATGAGGAAATGTATTATAAACTTAAAATTATTCACTTGTCTTAATTTCAAATTCAACTACAGTTTACCCTATGGAAAAGAGCTGTCTGTGATAAGGTCGTCTTTAATTTACTGTAAAGCATATTGAATATGTGCCCTTTGAAACTTCACTGCATAAAGGCATAAAAATCTTCATAAAAACCTTAGTAAGCACACAAGTTCTATCACATTTTCCAAGGGTGAAAAGGGAGCTGCATTGGCAAGAAACCTAAATTAACATCTTTTATTATTCTCCATAAATAATAAAATAATTTTAATTTTCTGTGAAGAAAGAGTCTTCAGGTAAAAGGAATAAATGTAAAACAACGTATTTTTGCCTAAATTACCCAAATTGGCTATTAATCTTTACTGAAAATCTTACAGATTAAGAATTTTATATTCAGGAACTTTAGATTACTTAAGAATTCAAATTTTCAGATAAAGCTAATCAGATTCACCAAGACAGAAAAAAGATGCTGAAATCAAGGCATTGTCTGGTTTTGATTCAGCCATAGGTAAAGACTTCCTTAGAAGCAGATCTTTTATTTTGTTGGTTGAACACATCCCTCTCCCTGACTCTCCACTTCCTAGAAATCTTATAATAAGGTGAAAGTTCTTTATTTTTTATGATCTATGAAAAACAAAATATACATTGTCCAGAGTAATTTAGGATTCAGTTTCGGCACCTGGAGATCAGAGTTGTCTGCCTACCTGCAAGTCACTACAATCACTAAGAGACAGAGGCACCACTTGAGATGTCAGAGATTTGGCAAAAATTTGAAATGTTAACAACGTTTTATTGAGGGCTTAAGTTAGCACTTCACATAATCATGGTATTAGAGATTTGCAGGAAACCTAAGAGTTTACCTACACTTGTTCCCTTTACAGATAAAGAAATATGAAAATGAGATGTGAGACACCCTGAATTAAATTATAAATATTAATAACACATTTTTATTTTTAATGGTGTGATATACATATTTTTAAAATTCATGTTTACAAAATAAACAATCTTATCAATATCAAATTTATAAGTTTATTTCAGTCATTTACACACTTTTTAAACTATAAAATACAAGGAATTAATATGTCAAATTTCAAACTTCCAGGTTGTGTTGGGCAAAATGCTGTAATATTAGGAAGAGTGAACGCCAGTCTGCCAGCTGTGGTTTGGACAGTTAAAACACTCAAGAAGCAGAATTAATTCTATTAGGCCACTAGGGTACAAATTAATGCACGACACTAATTACTGAACTGAAAAAGATTATACTATTTTCAGGCAGATCTAATAACTCTCTTAGGACAGCAATTAAGAAAGTTTGAGTCTGCGTGTGAAGTTGTTTCCTGAATAAAATGAGATTCTTGTGGGAAAGCCATTATTTAAAGTGCCACACAAATGTCAGACACAGATTATTGTTGAATTCCTTAACACCAGTAGGAGACTGAAGACACAAAAGTTGAAGAAAGGTTACTATGTGATAAGGTAGAATGGCTAGTCGTACCTTACAAGATGTTGGAGACATTAAAAATACTAAAAATCAGTCTAAAAATAGAAATATTCATAAATTATTTTTGAGATAGTGGGAAATATCTTTATACTCTTTCTCTTTAAAAAAATTACTTTTAAGGAAGATAAAATGACTGTTTTAATATTCCCATGTAAATCCTGGTGCTATGATGGGTCAGGTCAGATAACTACATTAACTTTACATTTTATCAACTAAAGTAACTCATTGCTTTTCTGCCAGGGCTCAACAAGAGGACACATGCAGAAATCTATGGCAGAAATCTAAATCATATTTCATCACAATAATAATGTTATATTTTTTCCTTTACTTATTCAATATTTTCCAAATAATTACTCTTCATCCCTACAAATATCTATAGTGTGCTTACTCTTTGCAAACCACTGTGTGAGATTTAAGGCTAATAAGATACAAATGAGCCATATTTCCTTTGAAAGGCTTATTTCTAACCCACAAATATCTCTTGACTGAATTTATATCAGTATATTACCTATGAATGATTATGATTTTACAATTATTATTTCATTTATGAAGAAATTAAGAGAAAAGGCAGATGTAACAAATCCATCTATTTCTCTCCATCCCCATGCCACAACCACAATTAAGACAACCATTGTCTCTTGTCTGACTGTGATATCTTCCAAAAGCTTCCCTGCCTCCACCAGCGCTCCCTGCAATCTCTTGTCATCAGGGCAGCCATAGTAATCTTCCTGTATCAAAACCATGATCAGCACTCTCCTCTTGTAGTTCCCTGTTGCTCTTCAAATTAGACAAGAAAATCCTTAATATGTCAACAAGGCATAAAACTTCTGGATAGCACACAGTTCTAAAAAGTATGATTTCTCAGCATTTCTTCAAATCATTTCTGTTCAACCTAAAGCCTTATGGAAATATTCATATTTTCCTTGCACTGGAGACGTTACATATCCTAGTTCCTTTATCTGGAATCATTGTTCCTTATGCTTTCTCCTAACTCCTACTTCTTCAGGTCTCCAATTCCATATTGCTCCCATTGAGAAGCCTTTTCTTACCTCCAGAATTAGGATTAGGAGCTTCTCATAGGTGATACCACAGTGCCTTTGCTTTTCTTTATTTGTTGATTCAGGAAGTCTCTATTAGATGGTTACTATGTATGAGGATTTATTCTAGGAGCCTGAGTTATATCGATGAATTTTTTTTTAAATGGCACTTACTTTCAAGTAGGAGGAGATAATTAACAGTGAAATGAATACATAAATGATAAGAACAGTAAACTAAAAGGTAAGAATTGGGAAAGCTGGATCAGGGAAGGGTGATGCACAAACCCTGATGGTGGCAAGATTGCGGTTTTAAATACATAGCCTACTATTGCCTTCCATGAGAAGACAGGATTTGAAAGAGATCTAAGGAGTGCAGGAGACTTAGCCATGCAAATATGTAAGGGGACAACAGTCAAGAAAAAGAAACAGCCAGTTCAAAGGCCCTAAAGTAGGAAGTTGCTTAGGTTGGTTGAGGAACAGCAAGGAGGCCAATGTGGCTGAAACAGAGTGAGCCAGTGTACAGAGATGTGGCTCCATGGGACTGGGTGACAGGGCCTCATAAGACAACAGGATGACTTTGGCTCTTTTACTCCAAGTGAAATGGAGAGACATTGGAGCATTTGGAACAGAACCACAAAATAATCTATTTATACTCTAAAAGGACCACAAAGATGGAAGATAACAGGGGCTGGGGTGAATGGAGGGAAATCAATTTTAGAAACTGTTGTAATAACCCTATGGTGGTAGCTACCTAGGGATTTAGGTTGGCTGAAGAGAAGGTGGTAGGAAGTGAGGCAGTGCTAATGGGGTTTTCTGATACATAGGATGTAGATTACAAGAGAAAGAGAAAAGTAAAGGACCAAGTTTTTGGTCTAAGCAGCAACTGAAAGACGTAGTTGCCATCAACTGGGATAAGAAAGACCGCTGAAGGAATAGTTTCCAGAGGCTGAGGAGGAAGTAGTGAGGAAAATCAAAAGTTTAGTTTTGAATATATAGGTTTAAGATGGCAATAAGACAACCTCCACCAATGCTACAATTTAATTGTTGGTTTCTAGTCTGAAGACTGTAATCTCCTTAAGAGCCAGAACTTTGTCTTTTCTCTGACACCTAGAACAGTGCCTGCTGTGGAGCAGACAATAAATATGTGTTGAGTAAATAAATGAATTCATAAATGAATGAATGAATGTTGCCCCAAATAGCAAATTAGTAAAAGGGAATCAGACCTAAAATCTCAGTGCCATGACTTTAGTTATTTTTTGTGTAGTTTGTAAGAATGAAGAAATTTAAACATTGTAATTTATATTTGGTGGTTATTAAAATATGTTTAATATTAAACCTTATTTAAGATTTTATTTTTATTTACTGAATAAAATTTATTTTAATTTGAAAACTTTGGAAGCTGATTTAACTTTAGGGGAAGATGAAAACATTGAACAATCATTTATTTATTACTCCCACAATTTGATATAATTTCTATAATTCCTAAACCCTAACTATGGAAAGAATTTGGTGTATTGAACTGTATTTTTATAGATTTTTATGCCAATAGCACTAGTTTTTATTGTTGAGTAGTTGAGTAGTAAAATGTGATATGAATTTATCAGGCAATGTATCCGATTCAGTTGATCACGCAAAAGACAACATCAAAGGAGATAACTCATTGTTAATAATCTCATTAGAAATATTTCACTCCCTTTCTGTAAGCAAATAATATATTGAGACTATATTCCTTGTTTATATTTAGAGGGTGCTATATAATCTCCTACATAGTTTTTCTTCCTCTCTTCTGTCTGGAAGCAAAAATAATTATGAAAGCATGCTCTTGTCGTTACTACCTTCCACATCTGTTGACAATTTAAGGACCTTACCTCTTGCAACTTCCATAACATGACCTCCCTCCTCACTGGTCCCAAATATTTACATTTTTGCAGTAGCAACAAATGTGCAGTTCCCTGGATCTGTCATGCTGTTGCCTTACTTCGAGTCTCTGTACATTTTGCATTCCCCAAGCAACTTCTCACACTTTTCTTCCTTCTCAACCATGTGCAAAGCCTTGCACAGGCATCCCTCCCACGAAAACCTTCCTTGACCTTCCCTCCAAACATTGTCAAAATCATGGCCAAGAAACTGGCATATTTTATCAGTCTATTATATTTGCTGATTGATATGTTTGTCTCCTTCTTTAGGCTGGATTCTCAAAGACAGGATTCATACATTTTTTCATTTCTTTATATTTAGTTTCTAGCCTTCTAGTACATAAGCAATGCATTTCTTTGTTAGGATAAACTTCCTCCCCAAACACATTCTCCCCACAGATTTTCAGTAATTTTTATAGAGCTTCAGGGACCTCATAAAATATGCCTCTGGGTGGAGTTAGAGGGATTATAAAATGTTAAAGTTGGAATACACCTTTGAAATTGGCTGAAATTATCTCATTTTAGGAAATGGCTGGGAAAACAAATTAGCCCTTATAGGCACCTATGTTTCCAAAGCTGTGCTAACCCTTTGCAAGTGTTATTTAATCCTCACAGCAACCTGGGAATTAATGGTCATTACTGCATTGTACAGATGAGAATCCTGGACCCAGGGTCAAATAGTGATTCACAGCCTAAGTTTTAAAACACATTAGTCTAGGTTCTTTGAAACACCTCACAGTGAAGAAGCATAATGATCTCTCTGAAAATGGGCAGAAGCCACCAAAAGGGAGGCATTATGGAGGGGAAATGCTACAGCAGGAAGGGATCAAGAAAGGTCACAATGCAGGTTCTCAACTCAGTGAAATCTGGCACTAGGTTTTGGCAAAATTTTTAACAGAATGCATTGCCAAACATCTCTCACACTGCAAATACCTCTTGCATTTTAATGCAAGACACATTAACTTGAATCATGATACGACTTCTAGGAGAAAAGCATAATTTCATTTTGCTTTCATGCTTCTCCTAGCAGGCAGCAGTTGGGGGCAACACAATGACTAACAGAATATTCGAAAGGAGCATGCTGGTTCCATTTGAGGATAACATCCACTCCATCAGAGAACTTACATGGCACCATCTCTGAATGGACGGAAGCCTGCAATTCCACAGAATGGGATCGGCAGTTAGACCTCTTCTAGGCACAGATGATACATACGCTGACACCAACTAAGGCTCTGGGTATCCATCTACCTGCTCAGAAGCCTCGTTACATGAAAAGTACCTCCCCGATATAAACAGTACGTCTTTTTTTTTTTTTTTTTTTTTTTTTTTTTTTTTTTTTTTGAGACGGAGTCTCGCTCTGTGGCCCAGGCTGGAGTGCAGTGGCGTGATCTCGGCCCACTGCAAGCTCTACCTCCCGGGTTCACGCCATTCTCCTGCCTCAGCCTCCGGAGTAGCTGGGACTACAAGCGCCCGCCACCACGCCCGGCTAATTTTTTGTATTTCTGGTAGAGACGGGGTTTCACCGTGTTAGCCAGGATGGTCTCGATCTCCTGACCACGTGATCCGCCCACCTCGGCCTCCCAAAGTGCTGGGATTACAGGCGTGAGCCACTGCGCCCGGCCACAAATACTGAATCTCAACTAAAGTCACCAAATAGGAAGTCACCTCGTTTTCTGAAAAAAAGTTACTTGGTGTTCTTCTTTAAAATCCTATGGAATGCTTTTACAAAATTGACTTAAAAATTAAAAGATCCATTTATAAATCCAAAAGTAAAGAACTTCAAAATTTCTAATCCTTTTCTAGGACCAATCTCATAGATAGACATGCACCTATCATCAAACAACATCTCTATGATGCATACTCAGGTACAACTGTGAGAGCAACTGAAATAACACTGTCCTGCCTGGTTCATATACAATTGCTTTGTAATTCACAAACAAAATTACTATACAATTTTTCAACTTTCGCTCTTAATTTTCATAAAGAATGTGAACATCATCTTAAGTTTCAACCCACTCACTCTTTAAACTACCCTTAGCCAGTTTTTAATCTTAACTCTGCTCTCAATAAGGTTACCAACTGAAGGAAAAATACCTTCCTGTCAACAGCAGAAATATTGACTATTTGGAAGTAAATTCATGCACGCATGTGTATACCCAATAAAATGCATCAAATAAACAAGTGAAGATCTCATTGTGTCCAAACCCATGGAGAACAAAGATCAGTCTGTGTAGCTCTTATACCTGAGGAACAAATAATATTTAGCGTTCAAGAATTTTTTGTTTGATTGCATAAAGCATTACAGTTATGTTTTAATTATTAAGGCAAATTGAGATTTTTATCTTCTTTTTAAAGTGTTCAAGAGACCAGGCTACTCATCAGCTGTTATTTTATACACACACACACACACACACACACACTCTCTCTCTCTCTCTCTCTTTCTCACTCTCTCTCTTTGTGGCCATACGTTTATTGACTGAACTAAGAACTGTCTGCAAGTTGGCTTTTTGAAGATTAGGAACAAACTGACACCTATTGTTCTTTAATTTATTTGCAAACATAATATTCTAAACAGCAGTCAGGGTAAAATTGTCCCTTATTCTTCAGGTCTCAGCTTAAAAATTCCCTGCCCCCTCCATGTCGCTAAGAGTTTTCTGTTCTCTTCCCTCGTGGCATTCTTCTGTCAATGCTTTTGTCTTTCTTCCATTCGACTGTGAGCAGGGACATTATCCCTGTCTTTTTATTTGCCAAAAAAGTGTCTGGCTCAGAATCCACTCAATAAAAGTGCCAAATGGATTAATAAATGAATGAATTAATTTATTATAAATTATCATAGGTGTAAGGAAGTAGAAAACACAAGAGTAATACAGTAAAGCTCTAATAGCTTTACTTAAACCATAAAAATGTGAAAAATATATTTAGCAGTCAATATATTTGCCATATTTTGAAACGTGCTCTCTACTCCCTTTATTATTTTCTCCTTCCTCCTTATTTGCCAAGGCTCTTCTCTCTCCTCACATATGAAAGAAAAAGAAAAGACAGAAACCAAAGCAAACCTTAATTGTCGTTGTGTGAGCTCCAGGGTATTCTTTTTCTTCCAGTGTTGACCATCTTTCTATAAATTTAGATACCAACGAATCATCATAGTCCACTATCTGAAATCCAGAGACATTTGCACCTCCAAACTGGATTTTTAATAGGTCTCCATCAGTAAATCCCTAAACATAGAACACATTGATATCATGCTTTTTGTTTGAGAACCAAATGCTACTTAACATTTACCAAATAACTCTATACATTGTGGTTTTAGATATTTCAAAGAACATATGAGATATAACAAGCCTGCAGAAAATGTCCCATGTATTTATCAGCCAGTGTTCTTCATCAGCACCTAACCCCACATTAGCATCATAGTGGTTCCCTAATCAATACACGTTTACTGATGGATCATCTCATGAAACACTCATGGTTGTACCTACATAAATGTTCTCCACTTTACTGAGAAATCTTCCATTGATAAGGACTAGGTTTTACTTACTTGGTCTATAACGGAGAACCACCATGTGGTTACAGACACTTAATAACATTAAAGTAGTTCTCGAAGAACTACAACCTTGTGAGCAAGTTACTCCTGTTTGAATTGCTTCTTCACTCAGGTGATAGGAACATCTTCAAAATGAGGTACTAAATGTCCAGTCATTATTTGAGAATAATTAAACAATTTCACATTCAGCCAGAGGCTAATTTTATAGAATATATTAAATCTTAAAAAAATAAATTTCTCTTGTGTTATTGCAATGAATTCAGTCATTACTAAAACTATTATGTGATATTTACATTGATTTCAAATATTGTGCTGACATGAATTTTATCAACTTGATAGTATATCTCTCTCAAAGATGAAATTAATTTCCATATATCACAATTATAAGTGTTTTCACATTTCACAAATATTTATTCTATCTTATTGTACACAAAAGTTAAAAGTATCCTAAATTAATTTTGAATTACCACACCCAAAAACTTAGGAGAATCTTTTCTTTGTTATTGATATTAAAACATGCATATTATCATATTATTTAGCTGAAGGAGAGGGTAATTACTTTTTATTGGCTCACAATTTTGTTTCTGTTTATCAAGATAATGCAAATAGTACAAAAAGGTATATAACAAAAATCATATATTCTGTTTTACCCTAGGTATGTTCCAGTTAAGTTGCTTCAAAACATTCAATTTTAATATATTTGCTTTTCACATATTTACCTCTTACTTCTGCATGACACATTTTTACTGCTCTTTCTTAATTTATCAATTTTTGAAATTTTATTGAGTTTTTGTGTATCCCACATGAGTATGTAATTTGCTTACATGACAAAACCATTTATCTTCTCACCCATTTTAATCAGTACTTATAACTTTAAATGTTATTCAGAGCAAAGCCAAATAGTGTACTAGGATTGCATTTTCTTTCTCGAACATGATCTCAGCCCATGTTTATAATCATGTCCCATTTTTTCAATGCTAGAGATTTCTATATGCTTATCCCTATTTTTTCCAGTGCTTCCATGAAAACATTTCATGCCTATGAGTAAAGCTTTTTAGAAAATAAAATATTCAAACATATCAGGTAATCTGTTTCAACTTTTTCTTGAATTTTTAATTTCTAGGAGACCCCTTTCTTAATGCTGGAATTCATTATGGAACCATGGCTTTTTAAAGAATTAAATCTATAAGGGTAGTAAGGTTGGAGAAATGAGAACTGGATTTCCTTATGACCACTTCTTCATTACTTTATTTACAAGTCACCCTTTTCAGTGCTGTTGTAAGGGACTTAACTACACACTGTGTTTTAGGAGCCCAATCAAGCATTCAGCAATTCCTGAGGAAATTAATCAATAATATTATCTGCAGATTTTTAAAAAATCTTCCATAAACACCTATTATAGAACTCATTACAACCTGACAGGGGGAAGAAAAGGAAAGTCTCAAGAGTTTGGAAGATGAAAGCCCTTCAACTTTGGGTAGCATTGTTTAATTTTGAATGTCAGTAAAATTTCCAAGTGTCCTCCAAATTCTCAGAAATTGCAACACTATACAGCCTTTCGAACTTATTGATTCAATAGAAGTTCCATATGGCAAAGAAACCAAGTATTGAGAAAAAGAAAAACAAGACTTGAATTCAGATAAAATATTAGGTAGATTTTCTCTCTAGAAGCATGACAGCAGCATGAACTTGCTTTTTCTTTTTCTTTTTAATTTGGTCATTCAAACACTTATTTTCATTTTAATAGCATCAGATATCAGCTCTCAAATTGAGGAGCCACCTTCTGTCATTATTTCTCAATGTTCAAATATAATCTTCTCCATCTGTACATTTTTAAAGATCACAGCTTTCAATGTGGCTCTGTGTTGTTCATCAAATGGCACGATTCACACAGGGGACTGGCTGTCCAGGCTGTTTCCTGCACATAATGTGGTTCTGGAGAGACTGAATACAGAGCTTCATCTAGTTTAACTCTTGTTTCTCTTCAGGGAGTCCTTAGCATCTTAATACACTCTAAAGGAAAGTCCTAGAGAATTTTTATAGTAGTTACCCATTTCATTGCCAAACAGAAATTTTGTCTTGAGCAACCCAATAGCATGCAGTTTTGAGATTTCATATTCTAAATTCCTTCAACTTCTAGTGAAAACAACATTTATCAGTTGGAAGGCTGTAAATGTTGTATTGTTTTGTTTTATCTCTCTCTGTCACCACCAGAACTAATTTCTTCTGATGTAACAATGTGATACACTAGGAATGATTAAATTTGTATATGTCAAAAGCTTTTCAAAGTCCTATTATGCTATTTAAAATAAGCTCTCTGCCTCTCTCCCTCTTTCTCTCACCTTTTTTTCTTGTTCTTGGGTGAGACAGGGGTGTAGGGGGATAGTGATCCTGAATCACATAGCATCTTAATTATTTAAATAACATTAACCTTTGTAGCAGTAAAGGCTTAAATTATTTTGAAAAAAGAAATTTCTAGTGATAATTCTAAATTGACTCTGATGATGCTTAAAAGACGGAAATAGAATTAACTACTCTGTTGCTTCAGTATACTACCTTCTTTTTTAATTGTAAAAGGTTTATTCTGAGCCAATATGAGTGACCACGTCCCGGAGAAAACACAAACCCAAGAAGCCATGATTAAGTGTTCCTTATTTTGACAGGAATCATAATAAAAAGATGATTGGCTACAGAAATTTAATTTTCATTTGGTTGCTTACATAGTAAGTAAGAAGTCATAAGTACTACATAATATCTCAATATTCTAGATTTTTTCAGGTTTAATTTCGTGCTAAGACATATTCTCACAAATTTACATTTATTTCAGATATTATATATGCTAAAAATTAAAGGAATGTGCAGAGGGCAGAGTTTATAAAAAATAGAGACAGTGAAAAACAGAGACAAGGGAATATGTGGACAATTAAACTTTAAATATTTTTGAGAATTTTCCCTTTTCTTAAAATACACCATCTAAGACAATTTATGAAGCTTGTCAAATATTGTTCTATAAATTCTTATATCATTTATAATAATAATAAATTGATTAGAAGATGCAAAGTGGGAAGCAATTCTAAAACATAATTGCAGCAATATATCTAATCTATCAAATACAATCAAGCTATATTTATTATTATTATTTTTTGAGACAGGGTTTGTCTCTTGTCGCTAGGCTGGAGTACAATGGTGGGATCTCAGCTCACTGCAACCTCCGCCTTCTGGATTCAAGCAATTTTCCTGCCTCAGCCTCCCAAGTAGCCAGGATTACAGGTGCCCACCACTACGCCTGGCTAATTACAATCAAACTGTATTTTTTAAAACACCACTGATAAATGCTGGCCATTCAAAATTAAATTTTTAATGAATAAGCATATCTAGTGAAATAATATATACCAATTAATTCACCTACCAGATTTGCAATGATGTAGTGGTACCCTTTAACATGTTTTCCAATGGTAATAACCTAATAAGCACAAATAATTAATTATTTAATTAATACAAACAATGCAAGTGTAAAATTAATGGTATTATGATCTGATTCAGGAAAAACCGTGGAATTTTATCTGCTAGGTTTTTTGATGTGCCAAAATAAGTCATTTTTGATAAAATATAATTATCGAAATTAGATAACATTTCTCTCATAAAAAGTAATAATACATATTAACACTTAATAAATGATTCTCTTTCAGGAAGTCACTAAACAAATTATTACCTCATTTTTGTCAATAGTAAAAAATAAAACCACAGAATGTTAAGAAGCATGAAACCAAAGTATCTTTAGTCCATGACAAGTCAGAATTCTATTCCTACAAAGGCTATGTTTTTGTCTTTTTAATAAAACATTAAACATCTCAAACTGTTTAACATCTGAGATTTTATATTCATATGTCTATATTCAAATAAATACACCTAGAGTTTATAGTACTACATACATTTCAAAAGAATATTAAAAAGCATGTAAAAGAATTCTTACATGGATATGTAAAGTAACATTCCTATCCTAAGGACCGTGAAATGTTTATAATTTAGTCCAAATGGACATTATTGCCAGCTCTAGAGAGCAAAGTATCAGAGAAGCTAATTTTTCTCCACAAACCCAAATCTAAAATGAATGTCAAGATAAACACAGCATGGAACAAGTGGTCATCATTGTAATGCTGACAACGGTTTTGGACATTATTGATCAATTTGACTTTTGAATGATCTGTATCAATTACGAAGAGAGTAGAAATAGGCAAACTGGCCATGCTTTAGTCCTGGTACAGGGACATTCAAATGTAATGTAATGTATGTTTTTTAAGGAGATGATCACAACAGTGGAAAGCATGAAATGTTAAGGCTATAGACAAAAATTCAAACCAAATCATTTCTCTGATTAAATGGTTTTCGTGAGTTTTGCTTTCCAAAGTCCAATGATCTTGCAAGTTTCTGAGGCTCAACTTTCCTATTCTGTACCCTCAAGTCACATTGGCCCTTTTAGGTTTTTTTGTTCACAGAGAAGCTTCTTCTCATCACCTTAGGGCTTCACACATTTTGCTTCCTCTGCTTGTCTGCTTGGAAAGCTCCACCACTATATCCTTTGCCTTATTAACTCTTGAACATTCTTACACGCCCTGGGAGAAAACTACCCTGATTTTCTCTAATCGGATACAAAGTCAGGTGCTCCAGAGCAATGCTATTAGTTAAAGAGCAAGAACAAAATCCTAGGAATGATTCTACCATATGCCACTTTGATATTAAGCCATAGCTGTTTGAAAGGAAGTTAAAACTTACATTGTTTTCTGACTCAGTTTTATGTAACATGACTAAATTGCCTTTTCCAAGAAACTGAACCCTCCGTGTTAAAGGGAGAATTCTGAAGAAAAGATGTCCTTCTGAATGAAAAACATATAAATTAGCATCAGCTGAATCAGATTGATTATGTCCCTCCTATTTCCTGCTGACATCTGTTAGCTCTGCTTACTGTACATTCTACTCTCTGAATCATCCATGTCTTCCTGCTGAGAAATTTTTTAAAAACATAGTATAAAAGGTGATATCAGTAGTCCCTACTTGAGTTTACTTGAGAGAAAGGAAGGATATGAAAATTCTCTACCCCAGCATCTATATAAAAATTTGCACAGGCCATACTAACCACCATGTCTTTGTGTTATAATAACAATTATTATTGCACTGACAATGGAAACGTTATATTAATTTATAAATGTTTTTGATGGCTGAATCTTTTTACCACCTAATAATAACTAGAAATCTGTGCTGTCAAGGTTTTATAAAATGATAATAAAATACCCATAGTCCACGCCTGTAATCCCAGCACTTTGGAAGGCCAAGGCAGGCAGATCATGAGTTCGAGACCATCCTGGCCAACATGGTGATACCCCGTCTCTACTAAAAAATACAAAAATTAGCTGGGCGTGGTGTGTGCCTGTAATCCCAGCTACTCAGGAGGCTGAGGCAGTAGAATCTCTTCAACCAGGGAATTGAAGGTTGCAGTGACCCGAGATTGCGCCACTGCAGTCCAGCCTGGCGACGGAGCGAGAATCTGTGTCAAAAAACAAAACAAAACAAAACAAAACAAACAAAAAAAACCCCATAGCCGAATAAAATTTAATTTATTGCTAACTTCAAGCTACTGTTGCAATAAGGAGTGCTATCTCATCTCTGTTGTCTTGAAAAAACACTGGTTGAGTGAATAATTAAACATTGTTTCTTTTTTTTTTTTTTTTTGCAATGTACCTTATCCTCATTTTTTGCCTGGTAAACTATTCCTTGAACAATATCCCAATCTAAATTAATTCTTTCTGTAATGATCTCTCATAGCATACCATTCTTTTCATTTATAGTATATCCCATTAGTATAATTATATATTAATTTCTGTAAATACATTATTAATAGTTGCACTGATGGTGGCTGGCCTATTGTTTAACATTGCTTCCTTGGATCTACTGCAGTGCCTGCCTGGCAAACATTAGACACTCAGGGAATATTTACTGAACAAATAAATGAATGAATCCAAGCAAAGCCAAATGCCACGTCTTATGTGAACCCTTCACAAATTGTCCTTCCCCTTTTAAGAAAGGTTCTTTCTCCTCCATGTCCTAGACTACATTGCATTTTAGCTTGTAATTCTGTAGTGCTGTCTGTGTACATTGTGTACATTTTTATCTCTAAGCAATGAGTTCATGGGATGCAGACATCACTCTTTCTTACCTTTCTTTGCATCCCTCATTTCAGGCACAAAGGATGGCCTCAATAAATGTTTGCTGAGGCCATCCATTGCATGTGCTCATTTAATACATTCAAGGGACTTATAATATATATATGCAAAATACTCTGCATTTTGAATAGATGTCCATATGGACGTTTATGTAATCATAATCATATTTACTTCAAAACATCACTTCCAATATATTCCCGTTTTCTTTTGTAGTCTCTCTCTTCTCATTTTGGAAAAATATATTTTTATATAGTCTTTCACCAACATTTATTATGATGAGTCAGGAATCCTTAAATTTTTTAAAGCAAAGACTAATGAATATTATTAAAATTCAGTTTTAATGAGAACCTCTATGAAATTCAAATGCATTTTTGAGGTTCACATTTGAACAAGAGGCCTTCAGGTTAAAAACAATTTTAACTTCATCTCTTGAGATTAGAATCAAGATTTTCTACTGAAATTATTCACCTCTCTGGGATTCAACATTTAGTTCTTTTGCATAACAAGTTAGTTCTATTCAGTTATTCAATATTCCATGAAAGATCTATTTTGTATGTCTTAGGGCCTGTATTATTATATATCAATTAGGATTTAATCAACATTTATGTTACAGAATGTTTTGTGTTGAACAAATTAATGAATCAAATTTTTTCCTCAAAGCTAGAAGAGCCAAGAAATGCATACACAAGTGTGTATTTTCCTTGCACTTCCACAGTATTCTAAGGCACTAGCAGCCACAGTGTATACTATTGCCCCTTGAACAACATGGGTTTGAACTGTGTGAATCCACTTATACATGGATTTTCTTCCACCTCTGCCACCTCTGAGGCAGCAAGACCAACCCTTCTTCTTCCTTCTCCTTTACAGCCTACTCAATGTGAAGATGATGATGATGAAGGCTTTTATGATGATCCACTTCCACTTAGTGAATAGTAAATATGTTTTCCTTATGATTTTCTAAATAACATTTTCTTTTCCCTAGCTTACTTTATTATAACAATATGGTATATAATACATATAACATACAAAGTATGTGTTAATTGACTGTGTGTTATCTGTAAGGCTTCTGGTCAATGGTAGGATATTGGTAGGGTCAACTGTATAAATATATATATGTGCACATATATATGTACATATATGCATATGTATACACACATATACACTCATACTCACACACACACACACACACACATTTTCAGCTAGGAAGAGATGCAGATATCAGTAAAGGAGACTTTATTCAATCAATCATAATGCTGATGCTGTGCCACTATCATCCCTAGTCACTTACCCTATTTGTAAATCATGGTGGATTTTACCTGTATTATTAAGATAACACTGCATGGCTCCCCTACCCTGAAAGACCTTAAACTGAAGCAAGGTAGTATCTAAGCACAGATAAAAATATCCTTATCACTGGTGTCAGTGATTCTTTCAAACAGTCCAAGGGGATGCATCTAGTTTACTTCTCAAATAGTAAACACAGCCCAAATGTGTCCTTCCTACATATTTTAATTTCACAAATCAATGTTTTTTATAGTGGCACAAGTCCCTTAACAGAAGAAAAAAATATATCTTGCAAAGATAACTACATACTCTTTCTGGAGGCATAGATGGTCTATGTAACTCCAAAAATTTCATGAATTACTCACTTTTCCCTTAGAACTCAACTTGTCTTAAGTTAATACATGTCTATTTCTTTAACTCTAAAAAGTTCATCAGACTTAAATTTAAAATTTTCAAATGAAAATATCAAAGTTTAAGGTAACATTTATCATATAAAACATAAAAGTCAGGAATTATTTATTGAATTTATTTAATGATTAACATGATGTGTCAGCATTACTGATGACCACTTGCTATTGCTAACTGAAGCCAGAGATAATTTAATTGATGATCTTTGCTGCATCTGACATAAAACATAAAGCAAAAACTGCTGTTCAAGCACCTTACACAAATACACATTGCAAATGCTGACATTGCATGTATATTCTATATTTGGCATCATTAGAAAACAGAAAGTAGCAAACCTGGTCTACAATGTCATTTACTTTATCCCTTTCACAGTCCAGAATTACACGCCGTTCCTTTTTTAACTCCAGATCTTGAAAAAGTGATCGGTACATCTCATCTTTCTTGTCATTGTTAATGTTTCCCACATTGATAGCAGTCACTTGCCATTTCTTTTCAGCAGCAGAATCCAGCACAGCTTGCAGTGTTGATAAGCCTAGGAAGGCAAAGAAAAATGATGACTGATAAAGATACGTGAATAACTCAGGATTGTGTTATGAAATTGCCAGTGAATATATTTTTAAGGAAGATATATTTGTGCAACTAAAGGAATGTTGACTCCTTCAAAAAAAGCTATAGCTATGATCTTTATCACCTTCTACTTATGTCACTTCACATCAAAAACTCATTACCTAAATATTACTATTCTGACCAAAGGAGTCATTGTTTGAGTAGAAAATAATATCCTTTTCTTTCAACACCCTCAGCAGTCTTCTTTAGAGTATTACTAAAGTGTAATGTTACTATCTTTGGTTTAAGTGAAATCAAATGGCATCACAAACATTTCTTACTCTTACAGAATGGAAAAAAATTGTTTAGTCATACATGATAGTCTGTCATTTGCTATTAGTATCCTGAAGAAGACGAGTACATTTTGAATAAGGAATCTATGTAAGTCTATGTGAGGATAAGAGGCAGTATTCTTTATGAGGCTGCTATATTTTCTGCTATTGTTTTCAAGTCAGCAGTTTGGGTTCATTTTTTTTCCTTCCAAAGTCTTCTGTTATGTTATTTTTTTGTTATTGGGAATGATCCCAGAGAAATTGAAGTGGTCACCTATTAACCAGATGGTGGCAGTTATTTCTCTAGCATAGATTTACTTCTCTTTCCAAATATGTCTATTTTCCTGTTAGTTATTAACTTTGCTTATAGCATCATATCACTTGGAAAATTTTTGTTTTTTTAATTGTCCATATATTACCTCATATTTAGGACTAAGAGTTACAACAACTAGAGGATTTATTTCCTGAAAAGTTATATCCTCAGTTTAGCACTTGGAGACATGCTACATAAACTTGTCTTTCATATTATTTCTACTATTCACAGCAAAACCAAATTCATCATTTATAATGATAACTTAATAAACAACGCAAAATCGAGACTCCAGAATGAATCCAGAACTCAGCAAATCATCTTCTTTATTCTAGAAAAGCCTGCATCTTTCTCTAACAATATTAGTCCCTTTTGATTAATAAAATGTAGGATTCACCTAATGTGAACATATCTCTTCAAAACCTAAATTCAGATACCAAATTTTATTCAAATCTTTTTGCTATGAAAAAGAGTCAATTATCAATTTTGTTGAAAACTATTTCAGAAAAGAAAAACCACCATTAAAAATTTTGTGGATTCAATATTGGCCAAAAAGTGTACAAGATGAGTCTAAAACATCTTATGACACCAGAAGGGAAGGAACTCTCTAAAACCATCAGCATTACCTCAAAGCACACAGGAGCTAATTTGAAGAGGAGCTCTTTAAATAAAGATGGGAACATTTGAATATTAATTAGAATCATAAATGCAAAATACTTAAATACATAAACTGTTTTAAATCTATGAAATTATGTTTTAAAAACGTGCTTGACTTTGGTGGATGCTAGGGAACCAATTAATTAATTTGAAGACTGGTAAATAATGAAATGAAACAAGCATTTTCCTGCGTTTCCTATATGAACCACTTTCGGGGTAATAATGAACTAAAGATATTTATTTTTGGAAATACTCTAGCTAATAGATGATGGATGAATATATATTTGAAATTATCACCATCTTGTAACACCTATGGAATTAATGAATCAAGACAACAAACATCAACTACTGGTAACTACCCAAAAAGAGAGATAACAGAGATATGTCTCCAAATGATGATATTCAACCCACCTATTTTGGTGTTCAATAGGTATATACCTATTTAGTGTTGGCTACATTCATGCCAATAATGTAAACTTGAATTTCATCACACTTCTAAATCTAACTACCAAGTTATAGGGCATATATAGAAGAAAATATTTTAAGCACCATAGTGTTGCAATCATCAAAATCTAGACTGTGGGAAACTGCATTACATTCTAAGAGTCTTAAAAATTATATTAACTAATTGCGATATATGGATCTCATTTTTATTTTGCTTCAAACAGTGGAAAAAAGAATAATATTTATGAATTATTAATTGTCTAGGTATAATAATACTATTACCATTATATTTAAAATACAAAAATCATTTTTTTTCAAATAAACACTGAAATATTTACAGATGAGATGGCAGGATGTCTGGTATTTGTTTCTAAATAATTGCAGAGAAAAAAGAGATATAGATCAAGCAAAATTGCTCATATACTAGTCTTTAATAAAGCCAGGTTAAGAGTGTTTGGGAATCTTTATAGCATTCTAAGCTGTTATTTAAAATATTTTAACATAAACATTAAAAATAATTTATTTTTATTTCAGAATGGAAGATTGAACCACATGCTGAAAAACGTTAACTTTTTTTCTGGCAAAATGAAATTAGTTTCCTCTGTCCAGTCTTCTGGCAAAAGATATAAATAAACCTAAATTTCTCAAGGGATAATGTAAAAACACCATATGTCATTTTTTGAAACGTTCAGTGACAGATCTTTAAAACACATCACAGATCGCCTATGATTTCCATACACTACAGGTCAATTAAATCCTTCCCTTTTCATCTGTAGAGACAGAACACGCACAGCTGGTCATTATGATCAATTCAACAGCTATCAATGTACTTGAAAACAGCCATTAAGTCTACCCACTTTTCTCTGCAAGTAAGAGAAAAAGAAATCTAAATTCTAAGCCACTTTCCATTTGCTGGGTTCTACTTTCCCACAATCACAGTCATGGTTCAACTCCCCCTTGTCGCCTTCTTAAAGACATTATATCCATGGATGGGGGTCTCTGTGCTATTCATATATTACTATATAGAAATTACCAGTAAGCATCCTTATTCTCTGAAATAGCTTATTTCATTTTGTTTATTTAATTATAAAGCATACTACATAATACAATTTCAAGTGGTAATGCTCTTAATGTTATGTCTCAACTTTTGACATATATTACAAGAAAGTTTAAATATAAATGACACTTTGTAAATGGATTTCACCAAGTGGTAATCCTAAATCTAAAATTTCCGGCAGTTCACCTTGCAAAAGAATATAGAGATGATGTATAAAATCAAAAAGAATGCATTTAAAGAAATGCCTAACTTGCGCCAGGTGCGGTGGGCAGATCACTTGAGATCAGGAGTTCGAGATCAGCCTGGCCAACATGGCGAAACCCCATCTCTACTAAAAATATAAAAATTAGCCAGGCCTGGTGGCAGGCGCCTGTAATCCCAGCTACTTGGGAGACTGAGGCAGGAGAATTCCTTGAAGCTGGGAGGTGGTGACTGCAGTAAGCCGAGGTCACGCCACTGCATTATAGCCTGGGTGACAGAGCGGGACTCCATTTCAAAAAAAAAAAAAAAAAAAAAAAAAAAAAAAAAAAAAAAACAAGAAATTTCTCTGACTTTCAAACTCATTTGTTCTATCTGTCAAAAGTGATTTACAGTGGCTGTGGATTCAGGATTCACTGTTATTAAAACTCTCAAGATTAATATTTTGTAACCTGTGGAACCTAACAAAACTTACATATTTATTAAGAAACTAAACTGTTCAAGTAGTGCTATATCAGACTTAATAAATTCGGTTTCATCAGAAGACACTGAATAATATTAAATTATCTCCTAACAACAGGCAGAAGTAATTCACAAGTGATTGCATTATCTGACGTGTAATTTGAAGAGACCACCGTTCAATGCTTAATAACCCATTTCCCTAGGTGTTTTTTTTTCCAGTAATAGTAACTGACTCTCAAACTCTCTCTCAATTTGATCTCCTCACCCCATTCCTCACAACTAAAAGTTTTATATTGTCTGATTGCTTTATAATCAATATACCATTTTTAAATTTGAAAATCACTGAAAATGTATATGAAGGTGAAATTAAACTCTTCAAACATAACACAGATTTGTGCTCTTGACTTCTTTGTACTGTATTCAATTACAGGAGAAAGTATGACTTGAGATCTGCCTCTATTCCTTCCACACAAACTAGCACAGAAGTATCTATAAATATATTCATCCTGTAATTCAGAATACAGAGTTGTATAGACAATGGGAGTTCTGCATAAACACTGGTTCATTTAAAGCTATTAGTATGCAATAGTTATTCAACTCTAATATCCATAGTACTACATTAGGATATTTGAATTTCTATAGCAGAGACTCACTTATTTTTATTGAATTACTTAAAACAAAACTGTTGAGATACATAGTTGATCATCTAAAAACAGAAGAAATCTGGAAGACTAACTATTCCTCCTGGTAAATATATTTAAAATATAGTATGTTCTTTTAAACCCTCAAGAATATTGCTACAGTCTAAAAGTAAGTTCTAAACTCTACTGAATTCTTAGATGTTTTGCTAAAATAAAAAATGGCTAGATTAAATAATGTTAAATTGCATTACTTCTTCATGTGCCTATTGTTACTGACTGGTTGTGGTTGTATAACCTATTCATAAAATGACAATCTTCCTAAAATTCTCCCAAAGTATTACTACTAGTCAGTCAGTGATAGTCTCATCTTGATCCAGTATTAATAACACTCTGAGTTATAGACAAGCCATCAGCCACCTGTCTGTATGCAAACCCTTTAAAAGGTCACCTGGTACACAGGGGAAGTCTATCAGTTTGCACGTTAAAGGGTTAAATTAAAAATGATTACTGCCAAAAGATACATTTTATTCAAACCATGTCTTACTGCTTAAAAATATTTTCTTTGCTCCATTTAAAATTAACTGTACTTATTCTTTCAAGCATAGAAATTAATATTTATGATCACTAAATCATGACAGCATGCCTAGGCCAAATTAGATTAACATATATTTCCCTCATCAGCTCTCTCAGGAATATGAGGGAAAAAATTATAATTTGAAAGCATTTTTGTTCTACGCATGATGTTTTCTTGGAACTGCAGGCAAAGTGCCTTCCCTTCAGGGGACAAATAATATTGCTCGATATTGAAACCAAGACATATAGATATAAAGTGCTAATTCTGTTTTTACCTACTCTTTATAGAAATGTATTATCTTACCTTGTTGACACTAAACCAATAAATAAAAACCACATTTGGATTAAGTCCTGATTCAAACTTACAACATATATATCCAAAAATAAAACTACTATATAATCTTGAATGCATTAACATAGATAACCCCATTGCTCTATTGTTAAAAATGTGTTGAATTTCTCTTTATGGAGTGATGATATGCAGCTTTCAGGGTCATCAAGGGTCATCAAGGAGTGTCAGGCTGTTGCCACATGGCCTGGGTAAGGAGAAGACACCAGCAACCTAAAAGATCACCTGGCACCAGATGCAGAGTTTCAGCTCTCCTCTCACCAGTAAACTTAGATTAGTCAAAGAGGGTTCCATACAAAGATGCTGCTATACAAAGATGTTTCTATCCATGCATCCATGTCTCTAATTGTTTACAAGTGCTATATAGTCTCTTGGCCTATTGCTCAGCATTGTGGCAGATAGCCAGGAAGCAGGAATGGCTTTCACTAGTTAAAGGTAGTGAAATTAAGCAGCATATAACAATTTCAAGTCATTTTCATCTAGTTCATGATTAGGGCAGAATGTTGGGAGATCATTTTCACATTTGGACCCTATGCTATTCCAAAGAACAGTAATTTAGACATTATAATTTAACAATATATATTCCTGACCTAGACTCTCCAAAAAGTGAAGATGATTAGAGCCTAAAAATAATCACATAATCAAGGAGGTGAAGAGACAGCCACATCAAGAACAGACCAAATTGTTTGAAACTGAGGCATGTAGAGATGTAAGTAGAGTGATAAAACCATGGGATCTATTTTCCAGACTGTGGTTAATGTGGACAAAGGGAACACAGGTGCACTCTTCAAATCATGTGACACTAAAGCAAGGAGGTGCCTACTTTGAAGCATAAGCAAAATGATTTCAGGACCAAATGGGGGAAAAACAGTTCACACAGTAAATGTATGAATAAACTTGTTAAAATGTAGCATGATGGCAAAGCCATAAAAATTAAGTCATTAATAAGAAAAAAACAAATAGCAAAAATTCCATTTCCATGAGCCAAGTAAAATATTACACAAAGGTCAAGTCTTTTGCCAGTATTATGAGAGTCTTACATATTTATTTCTGAAAATAACTTCAGATAAAAGGTCACTGAAATATTTTTCACATTAAAACATCAATAGCTACTTGATAACACCTTGAAAATAGATCCATAAGGTCAATTTGGCTTTAATATATTATTACTTAATATTATCACTCTAACATTTTTATCTCAACAGATTCACTTGTACTCAAATCAACTTGTATAATTTAATAATTGTAGATTATCTCATCACTTCAATTTCATTTAATATTTCTAAGTATTAATAAAAGTATTTTAAAATGTTCCAGATTTTTTTCACAAGTACATAAGTCCATCCATCTTCACAGGCTAATTCCAGAGCCTGTCTTTCTGAGTATCTCTCCTCAAACACTAGAGTTTCTCTTTTTTTTAACTTATATCAGCTGTTGTCTTTTTGAATTTTTCTCAAAAGTTCAGTTTTAACTAGAGGCAGCAATGATGAGGGTAAGGATGAAGGCGAAGTGCATTCTTAAACTAAAAATGCCATCCTCAGTCAACCTTATCAAAGTGTAAAGAGAATTAGTCATTCAATTCTTCAATTTTGCAAGCAAAATTTAGCTTATAAAATCATCTTGAACTTAAAATACTGTACACAGATGTTTAACTCATTTACTTATTAACACCATTTACTGAACATTAACTCTCTTTCTAGCATTATCTGAAGCACTGGGTACAGAGTCATGAGCTGAACATCCAGTACACTGAGCACTGCCTGGGCACTCTTTTCCTGGAGCTTATTGCCACACCTTACAGGAAAAACGTAATGCTTACCCTATAACACTAAGACAGTCCCTGGAACATGGCAGGGGCTCAATAGGCAATTCTTAAGTGACAGAATGAACATCACCCATTCATTATAAATTGTCCTAAGTACTATAAAGGAAAAGAGATTGCTTTGAAAGATAACAGTGTGAAAGGCATCTCTGAGGAAATGATATATGAATCCAGTTCTCAAGGAGAAGTAAGAATTAGTGATACAGGCAGAGATTTGAAGTGAAAGAGTTTGGTGCATCTGAGAAAGTGAAAGAAGGTCAAATGGATTTAGCTTTAATGAGTGAGCAAGACAGCAGAATGCAATGGAGAGTTGAGTGGGAACTGGATATTATAAGACCTTAAAGCCAACTAAAATTTTTCAATGCTATCCTCATCATAATGAGAAGCTATTGAAGTATTTTAAACAAGAGAGTAATGCAGTTCAAAAAAAATTTTTTTAACAGTAATTCCTGCTACTTCATGGAAAATGGATTAAAAAAAGACAAGGGTGGAACTGGAGAGATGAGGGACTGAACACATTATGGTGGCTTGGCCTGGGGTAATGGCAACGACAAGGATGAGTGTCTACAGACAATATAATTAGGCAGTGGAAATCACATCAATAGGATGCAAGGATGAAAGAGGTATTAAGAATACACTCATATTTCAGGCTAGCTTGAACAACACAAAATACTAAAGAAGTTAGCAGAGAACAAGAGGAAAAACTAAAAATTATTTAATAAGCTCAGTTTTATAAGCCCTTTTATCACATTAATAAGTGTGCTTCAGAAACATCCAGCACATTGAAATCTGTATTTACTGTAAATGATTCTCTGTTTTAGTTTTTAATTCCCTATGGGAATAGCAAAGCACTCCCTTCTCAAAACAGGGGGACATAGTCGTTGACATAGCAAATTTTTTTTCAGCTTGTATAGTGCTGACTGGCTTTTCCACTGAGTGTTCTCATTCCCAGGATTAGGAGGACAGGGCAGAGAATCAGACACCTAGCTCCTGCACTCCTGACTTGAGATTGCTGCAGTAAATGACTACAAACTGATCAATGGAAAATTGACTGACGGCTGGCTCTCTTCTTGTCTGCCCTTGTGGGTTAACAAGGTGCCCTATCTTGGTCGAAATAGGCTTCTGGGTTTTCATTTGAACCTACAAATATTCCAGGAAGCAAGCTGCTGAGGGAAGCACAGTATGGTACTTAGGTACTAGGACAACAGTGGTCCCTCACCCCTTTGACTTTGATTTACGGATACACTCTCTAAAAACATATCCATATGAACACACACACACAAGATATTTCATACAATTTAGGGAGTACACAAACCCACTGACACCCAATTATGGACCTGGGAATGGTTAAGAACACCTGGGATTCTATGACATAAATCAAGCAAGTCTGCTAATACTAAACTTCACAACAAGGGATATGAGAAACATACAGGTTGTACCTCCCTCCATTACATTTTAACATAATGAATCAAGACTGGCATGCTATTCAAAATCATCCCATTATAAACAATTACGTGGAATGGTGTCAAAAGCATAGGTTTGGTATCAGAGACCTGTGTGTAAGCTGTACCATACGTGGGTTGATCCTGAGAAAAACCTTTAACTTCTCTGAGATTCGGGGATCTTGTTTTAAGGCAAGGGCAATAATAATGCTACCTGCCTGATAAAACTTTTGCATATAACAATATTTAATAACTGTACGTTACTGTATGTTTCACTTAAATTTACTCAAGCCACTTCATTCATCTTGGACTAGTAGTATAGCTATCATAGACTTTTAGCTGCTGATGCAAAAAATTGCTTTTTATATTACAACTGAATATTTGGGCATTGGGTTGATACAGTCTATCTCTCTAAGTTGTACACAGACAGCTTTTGTAGTTGTTGTTGTTGTTTTACTCCAAATATGTTTCCCAGGTTTTAAATTGCATTAGTCATTATCACAGCAAAATTAAACCAAGGGATCCTTGGGCTTTATCACACCTTTGTAGCTTTATAACATCCATAGAAATGTCAAGTGTAGGCATTGAATTCGCCCCATTACAAAGAGATGAGATACTGTCACTTACCTCTGTCACTGTCATAGAGGTATGCAAACTTGTCCCATTGATAGTATTCAATCAAGCTAAGGAGTGCTCCTTTGAGGTCGGGTCTCATCTGAATGACAAATGGATGTGTGCCATCTGTTGGGAAGCTGGGAGTGATGAAGGAGACGTGGAGTGTTCCGCAAAATGATGTGATGGTATTTACAGACTTCTTGTCATAAAATCCAAAAATAGCATAGACTCCTCTCGAAAACTGGGAGCAGACTAGAAGAATAGGAAAAATAGAAAGGAAAAATCATTGAAATTGGCACACAATCATATGAATTTGCTTAAAACGTAATGTCCTTTTACATAAAATACAAAATTAACATATTGAAAGAAATATAGATTTAATGATCCATTGTAATTTATTAACACTTATTTACTTAGCATTCTATTTGTGGGATCTAAAAGATTCTAAAGCATAAAAAGTAGTTCTGGTTACAAGAAAATGCATACACCATTGTTTAACAAGCTATGTAAGTATTAACATATTTTAGGAATAAATATGAAAAATGTATGAGTAAAAAAACATTAGCTATAAGAACAAACTGTAGTTACCTAAGATTTATGCACATTAATGACAGCTCATTCCCTACATAATCCAATTCCTTTAAAAATCTTTACTGTATTTATGATGCTTTTACATCTAAAAGTTAATGTGCTTCCGTAGAGTCCAAATGCTGACCAAAACCTCTTTAAGACAAGATAGATACCAGACTCCCATGATACATACAGAGACATGTCCCCAAAAAAGCACTTCAGTCATATTATGTCCAATTCCTTTAAAAATCTCTACTGTATTTACGATGCTTTTACATCTAAAAGTTAATGTGCTTCCATAGAGTCCTAACGCTGACCAAAGCCTCTTTAAGACAAGATAGATACCAGACTCCCCGATACATACAGACACATGTCCCCACAAAGCTACTTCCGTCATATTGTGTCACTCAGTCAAGAAGCAATTAAATAAAGTCCAAAACTTTTCATTTTAATCTTCCCCATGGACCTAACTTACCCTATATGTTCCACTAAATATTAATTCTTAAACAAATAATAATGTAGTATTGTATTTGGACATCCTCATCACTCCCACAATCCCCTATCCTCTTCCAATATTTCTACTTCCAGTGAATGGCATATGACACTATCTGCTTTCACTCCTTCCCCCAAAAGTCAGTCCATAACTAAGTTATGTGCTCATTATAATACCTCGATATACTCAAATAAGGGCCACTTATTTTTCTCCCCATTCCAAACACCCTAGTTCACTGACAGTATATACTTAACATTGTGCTTGCCCTGTGCCTGGCATGTTCTAGGGTACGTTAATTCATTTTTTTTCTCATGATAACTTTTGAGGTAGGAACTATAATTATTTCCAAATTACTGATAGAAAGATTGACACATAGAATAATATTAAATGAACTACCAAAGACACTTGCATAGGAGATAGATGCTACATTCAAAATAGAGAGTCTGGATTCAGAATCCATGCTCTTAATTAAAAAGTAATATGGCTTATCTTACCCAACTAGTGAAATACCTACCCAACTGTCCTCCTTCCTCCACTTACATTCCTTCCATTCAATTCTCCACAATATAATAAGAATAATATTTTGAAACATAAATCCAGTAATATCTTTCCGAGAAAAAAGGGTTACTTTCTCCAAGACTGATCCCCTGTAATGCTCTACAGAGCACTGACGATCCGCAGAACAGTGCTTAAAGCTAGTAGTAAAGTCAACTATGTGTCTTTTTTTTTTTTTTTTTTTTTTGAAACACAGTCCCGCTTGTCACTCAGGCTGGAGTGCAGTGCAGTGGTGCGATCTCACCTCACTGCAACCTCCGCTTGAACCTCGGGTTCAAGCAATTCTCCTGCCTCAGCCTCTCGAGTAGCTGGGATTACAGGCATGTGCCACCATGCCCAGATAACTTTTATATTTTTAGTAGAGACGGGGTTTCACCTTGTCGGTCAGGGTGGTCCCAAACTCCTGACCTCGTGATCCACCAGCCTCGGCCTCCCAAAGTGCTAGGATTGCAGGCATGAGCCACCATGCCTGGCCAAATATGCGGCTTTAAATAGATAAATAGCTGATATTTCTCAATCTCGGGGTCATTTCAATCCAAAAACTGGAAACCAGTCATCCAGAAACACAATCTAACAACCTAGAACATAACATCTACCATCCTTTTAAAATAATCCTTTTTGAAGGATAAAACAAACCCTATCTTATATCATTGTATTTCCTTCACAAAAATAGATGGTCTGTAGAAAAAATAGATTTGTTTCATGAATACGAGCATTGCTAAAATATGTACAGATTCTAATTGCCAATTCTAGACAATCAAAAAATATTAGGCAATAATGTTCAGTAACTGTTGTACGGTATGAATCCAAAGGAAAGCAAGATTGCCTCTTTAAGTGGCCCTTATTTGCCAAAAACATGTGTAATATGTAAATTTACATATCTTTATTACCAATCTTCTACAAAGCAGACTGAAATATCTCAAAAAGCAACTGAATGCATTTCATTACATTTATTTCACACCTTAACATAAGGCAAAGATGAAATAACCGTCTTTTATTCATGCCCATACTTTTTGTTCTTGTCTGGGTACAGAGTTGAAAATAACCTTTAGTGTATTTGATAACTATGTCCTTTCTTCACATACATGAAAAATAGCTTTCATCTCGTCTAGGAAAACTCTGCAGTGATTTCTTATTTTATACATAAGTGTATGTGTACCGACAGGTATATCTTAAATCTTAAATTTGTTCAGCAATTGATGATTCCAAATGACACATAAAAGAAAGACTTGCTATAAAATTCTCTCTGGGTCTATTTAATTCCATTTCCCTGCAAAGTGTGGGCATGTCATCTAGGTACTATAGGAATATCATGCAATATGATTTATTAATGAGACCTCTTCTCATCTTAAGTGAAATAGCTTCTGTGATGGAAACAGCAGCCACAGCATCAGCAGGGTGCCTGATAAAGAATGCCACTGTTTGAATACACAGACAAGCTTAATAAGGAGCCATACCTTTCATTTTCAATTTGTTTTAGGCCCTGGAGTGAGTTGTCAAGGGACCTCCTGGTTATTGCGGCCATCTGGAAACACTGGCTTTGACCCAACAACAGGCACAAGCTGCACACAACTTCATAAGGAATTATCCACCTAACTCAGAGACAATTTATTTTTCCCCATGCACTTCAGCTAATTCTCCAATGAACCTATTTTTACAACAATAGCTCTTCTCTCCTGACTCTCTTTGGTCTCCCTCAACCCTCTCTTCTTATCCTTTATTTCTTCATTGCACTTACTCAAGTGTCCATTTGCCTATATCCTCTATTTTTCTGGATATTTCTTTCTTATGTCTCCTGACTATGCATACAGTTAACAGCCATTCGGCCAACAGTGCTCATTTCCCTCTCTGTACCTTAGGACAGTCACTGTCTCTGTCCCCAAGCAGGATAAGAATGCCACTGAGATTTACAGCCAGGAATCAATCAAATCCATCAGAATGCTTACCTAAACTAAGGTACTTTGCTTGCCCCGTTTGTGGTAACCATCTGAAGATGAAAAACTTAGCACTATGCTTCTAACATGTTATCCCCAAATATCCAAGACTGTTCGTATTTATGTATTGATGCTTGCCCCAATTTAGCATAGGCAGTATAACCTACTGACACCTTTCACAAGAATATTAGCTGCAGTACTTTGGAATTACTCTTTACTTCATTAGAAGGGAAATTATTCACTTTCATCTTTACCTTATTCCCCAATGATGCCTCCAAAATTTAAAGCCATTTCCTTAACTTTGATCCATCGTGTAATGAAGGAAGGTTTACTACCACCGAGACTATCAAAAATAACGTGTCATAAACTCTGAAAATCAATCCAGAGACAACTTTCTAAAATGAGTTATACAATACCAACATCCTATATAGTCACGTCTGGAGGCAAAGAAAGAAACATAAATCCTCATTTTCACCTCCAGCTTCATGACCTTCACAATAACACTATGAGACACTATTATAAGTTTCTCAATGATAGTCCTGATTAATATTAGAATTGCATTTATGTTTTGAGATTCAAACCAGATTGCAAAGGAGTAAGTAAAGATGCTCTCACTGAGTTCTGTAATTAAATATTTAATATCAACATTGAGAAACTCAGCAAAGGGCAAGTCCTTCTAAAAGACACTTTATGTCAAACAGCAGAAAGGATAATCTCCTGGGTGTAAGTAATTTGCTGATTATTTCACTTTCTATTACAAGCCTAGATGATATAAGCCAACAACAATGCTGAGGGTGCATCCAACACACATCTTTTTCTCTTAGGTCACTCTGCTCATTGGTGCTGCTAATGTAGCATACATGATACAGTCTATATGATGAACAAAAATCTAAATAGCCTCGCATAGTTATTGAGTAGAAAGGGAGAAGAACTGAGTATGATTTTTTTTGTTTTACATATTTTAGATTTATAAGTTGAGATTTCACTTCAATGAATCCGCATAGTCTGCTTCATAAGCAGAAATGGCAACAACCTCTTTGCAGTTTGAACAAAAACTGGTAAAAGCTGCATCACCAAGGAATTCTGACATCAAAACATGAAAACCACTGAAAGCCTCTCTCCTTCTCTCCTAAACTTCTGACATTAACCCCACGCATAGTTTGCCCCTGATTTCAGTACTGAAATTTCCCTATCATCTGTTAGTAAGGATCTCCTGGTAACTAAAAATAATCATCTCTTCTTTGGATCTAGCTTTCTTAGCTTCTCTGAATTTATTAGACTAAAATTTGCCTCTTGAAATTCTTTCCCTTTCCACTGCTACTAGTCTTGCTCTCTTCTAATTCTTTTCCACATAGCTGCCAAGTAAAATTATACCATCTTGGTACTTTTCCTCTCGCTGTAATTATCTTTCACTGCCTTATCTTCTTCCTACACCCTAAATTAAAAAGACCTTCTCCAAGTATTTGTCTTCCAATTGTTTCTCTTCTCTTCTTTCACTCTACCTCTTAGTGGTCTCACCCCTTTCCACAAGGTCAAATTCAATTTTTATGCACGTTTCCCAAACCTTCACTATTATCCCAGTTATCTCCTAAAACTATTTATTTACCAAAAAATGCACCGTAAATATTCTATGTGACAAGCATAGTGTTAGGTTTAGAAAATGCACAACAAAGAGGATGAGTATTGTGATCTGATTCAGGAAAAAAATGGAATTTTATCTACTATGTTTTGGTGTTCCACACCGAGTCATTTTTGATAAAATATAACGATCAAATCTAGAGAATAGTTCTCGCTCAAAAAAAAAAAAAAAAGCTTAGCTTCAATCTGTCACCTTCCAGTGTCCCTCAGTTCATTATATGGAAACTTCTAAAACCATATATTTCCAACTAATTCCATAAAAATAATGAAGAAATGCTTTATTTTATTCTGATGAACCATATCTATGTGTTTATTTTTCCCTTCCTGCTCATGCATGATAACTATTGCCATCATTTATATGCAACAGTTCAGAATAATGACCTTCTTGCCCTTTCTTGTCCTATGCATGTCGTCCATCACCATTTAAATTTTATTCTACTTCATTCGTTGCACATTTACAAAGCACTTTTAAGAACCTACTATGCACTGTTCTAGGTTTGGGGAAGACAGTATTAAGCACAACAGGTGAGGTCCCCACTTATATGAAGTTTCCATAACAGTACTTCTTAAGCATCTCTTGCACCTTCACTTTCCTTTTCTTTCTCCTTGGTTCTGCCATGTAACCCACCTCTTCTCTCTCCTTCTTTCAATTTATACTCTTGTCATATTAGTCTTCCTAAAGCACATCACATAAAGGCATCAGTCAAGGATTTGTCTTCCAATTTTTTTTTCTTTTTCTTCAAAATCTATCTTTTAGCGGTCTCATCCCTATTAACAAGGTCAAATTCAACTCCTTATGCAAATATTTTCCAAACTTTCACCATCACCCTAGCTATCGTCCTTTATTTACTGATAAAAATATATACTGTAAATATATATTAATGTTTCAATAATGTATTTTCATGATTATTTTGTATTTATTTCCCTGTTGGTATAATTTTTAATTAAAATATTCAATTCTTTCATGAACTCATGTGTGAGCTTTCTAGAATAAAAAAAGAAAAAAGAAATATATAAAATGCCACTGTTTTACAATATCTAAACACATATTAATTTAATCTAAACAATTAAATATCACGGAGACATTATTATTCTGTTTTCAAGAATCTTGGGAGGCTCTGACCTCAGAAACAGCAGCTCTAGGGGCTAAAAGTGAGAATAAACTGGGTTTGAATCCTGGCTTTGCCATTTTCTATTTGGATTTGTTGGGCAAGTTACTCTACTAGCCTGTCTGAGCTTAGTCATCTGTAAAAAACGTTAAAAATATTACCTACCTGCCTCATTGTGGGACAGGGAAGTATTAAAGTAAACATAAGCTGAAAAGAGTGTCAGCCCTATAAGTCTCTCATGACTTTCCTACATTTTAATGTTCTAATTAATGTTGATATTAACTATTTATTAATCATGCACCAGGATTTTGCTCATATTTTCCTTTAGTCTAAAATTCATCAATTCCACAAGACAAGTGCTTATGTGTTGAAATCAAGCCCATCTCTTCAGGCCAAATATGTTAGAATCACTCTTGACTTCTCTTCCTTTATTCTCAGCATATGAATTGTCACCAAATATTGCCCATTAGACCTCTCTATCTGTGCTCCCCAGCTCTCATGACATTGCCTTAATATGGTCCTTAAACATCTATTGACTAGATGGCTGAAATAACCTCTCAAAAAGCCTCCTTCATAATAAATCTCTTTCCTCTCATGGCAGATATAACCCTCCTGCTTAAAATCCATCAATTTCTTGCAATTGCTCAGAGAAGAGCACGTATAGCATTTGCTCAGGTGTTACCTGCTCTGTGTGGTCTGAATTACAAGCTGCTCCTGCATGTGATTCTAAAGCAATCTGCCTTTCTGTGTATTAGCCTGTTTTATATTTGTCTAGTTTGCCCATAAACTGTGAGCTAATTGAAAGGAGAGAATGAAGTGCCATTTACCTATGAATGCCTGTCAAGTACTTGGCACACAGCAGGCAACTGATAAATGTCATTTAATAACTACCAATTCTTCCAGGAAGGGTTCCTTGCTTTCCATCAACTGAATATGATCCTCCCTAATTATGAACTCCATCAGCACACTCCCCAGTTGCCCGAATCAGAAGCCCAGCTCTATGTTTTCCTGGGCACCTGGTAGAAGAGTCTCTGATCTTAAGCATGCTTCCTAATCTATTGAATGGGGCTATTAATTCCTCTCCTGTCTATCTCATGAGAATTCTTTTAAGTTTAAATTGGATAATACATAGAGATGTACTGGAAAAAATTATAAATTGTTAGGTAAATATGTTATTGACAATAAATCAACCATAATAATATCCAAATCAGAAATTTTCACAATTATATAATCATTAAATATTTGTCAAATGAACATACAATCAGAACGAATGGTCTAGCAAAGACATAAAATGGGTTCTTATGAGAAAATTTCACTTCTGTTGATAGTGGGGTATTTCTGAAATCATGTCATAACAATATTTTTATCCTTTGTTATCATTTTGCAAAATAACAGCTGTTAGTTTAAAATTACCTATGAAATGTAGTTAATTCGTTCTCCTAATAGGAAAAAAGCACAATCATTTTTAGTATGAAAATATAATATTTAGAATATTTGTGAAATTTTATTATTTTAAGATTTCCATATACATTTTGTAAGTGGAGAAGTTTGTACCGAGAGAGGACGTTACCAACCTGAAAAAGTACACAGAGCAAGCTGCAATTGAAAATCTAAATGAAATGAGGTAAATTTTTTTGCCTGGAACATACATTGAATTTCTTTGCATGGAATATATGCCCAATAACAAATTTTGCACATGAAAATATACAGAAAAATTCCCACAATTTCAAATGTCTTATTTACATAATTGAAATAAATTGTTAAAGTTTGAAAGTTTGTCGTAAGTGACATTTATTCCCCTAAAAATACAATTATTATAACAGATAGTGCATGTAATGTTAGGTTTCCAGGTAAAAATTGGGGGGAATCATAAAAATAGACCTGTGATTTCTTTACTCTCACAAAATGTAGGTAAATACAATGTTCTCTTCTTATGATGAAATGGAGTTAAACCATCTACTTTGCATTAATGGGGTTATTTTAAAGTTCAGTTTTCCACTGGGGCAAATTCTTTTCCTATCTACGGACAGAAAGGACTTCCCATTCTGGACCTGGCAGTGTAGCATCTCTCAAAAAACTCTCATTTCTTTAAAAGCCTACCCTTTACTTTGTTCACTCCTCTTCCCCAGAGCCCAGCAAAGTTCCTAGCACAGACACTCAGTATATAGCTACTGAATGAAACACCAACTGATTCAGAGGAAATGCAAAGAATAATAAACATACACCCCAATGACATTTTCCATAAATTGCCTCACTGATGATTTTCCCTATAGCTCTGCCACAAATATTTATGATGATAAATTACTTCTCTTTTGCATACATTTTGATCTAATGTTTCACAGAAATACTAGATTGATGCAACATCATCACTCAGCAGTAGAAGACAATGAGGCTGTAATAATACATTTTTCTTTCTCTCTGACAAATATTTACCCCTCCTGACCTTCGTGTTATGTTTGCTGAGTGAGGTGAAATGGCGAAAGTTTATTGCTGTTGCCCATATTATACGCAGCTTTAAAAAATCTATAACATTTATTCTGGCTTCATTCATCATCTGGGATAGCAGGCAATTGTAGAACCATCAGTAATAGGCAATAATTCTCATGTGAATTTTAATGATGGGTTCTGGATACATAAACGAAAGAGAATTACCTCTGTCTATATCAGGCGCTATTTCACAAGAGATAGTCTCATTCTTTATCTTTGGGATACGTATTTTCTCCTTATAAATTCACATAGTTCTATCCTCTGTGAATTCTTGCTCAACTCATGCTCTATGTGAGTTCTGGGCACTCTATGCCCTGATGAAATTTGAATATTGTGGATAAAGAGTGCCAGGCTGAATGAATGTCTGCAGGCCTGGCGTCTAATCCTTGCTGTGACACCAGCCAGCTGTGTGCTGCTGGCAAGTCTCAGCTTTCAAATGTCTCCATGCCCTCAAAGCTCATACTTGGGCCTGTGTGGCTGAACATCAAAGAGAAAAATTCTAGAAAATGTCAGGTAGTGCATATATATTATTCATCACATACTTTCTCATGGAAATGTATGTGAGATACAATAAATTTCAAGGATTAAATAATATCATTCTCTATATTTTATTACTTTTTCTTTGTTTTATATTTCTTCCTCTTTGTTTTATATTTCTTCCTCTTTGTTTTATATTTCTTCTTTCCTCTTGCTCTGTTTTTTCTCTCTTTTTTTTTCTCTTCTTCATGTTTATAGCCACCATTGGTCTTAATGCCTAAAAAACCTGCAATCTCTTGTCTGATCTTAATTAGAATGTACAAGACTGAGGGATTA
Source organism: Gorilla gorilla gorilla (assembly GCF_029281585.2). NCBI lineage: Eukaryota > Metazoa > Chordata > Mammalia > Primates > Hominidae > Gorilla > Gorilla gorilla. Next base: position 178,334,247 of record NC_073227.2, on the reverse strand, counting down.
TGTATGTATTAAACATATAGATTCAATGACATCTCAGTCCAAATAATCATTTTAGCGTCTATGATAAAACCTACTTTTAAACAAAATAACTGAAAAATGTTCAAACGACTATAAGATTTCTACTTAAAATTTATCCTTTAAATAAAATACAAAAAAAAGACAGAACTTTATCACCTTACTGTCTGGATACCCTCAAATTAGCTTGTACAACACTTTTGCTTTTGAATGACTCAAAGAGGTTCTGAACGTTTCACAGAACTTTCTTGCTCTTCTTACTTGTTGGTAAGCAAGAGGGTTCCTGCGCATATGCCATAGTACTTATGTGTTAACCCACATACATTTATTTTCAAAGGACACTTTTTTTCAATATTGTATAATGTGAAATCACATAAATATGCTAAATGCTCTGGGCCATTAGCATTCATCTCTAAATTGCCAAGGAATTGGAGGGATTATCTTTAGCATAATGGACTCACACACCCTTGATGCATTGAGTCCTGGTAAAATTATGACTTCATGCTTGTTAAGGGATCATGGCACATTGCTCTAACATTGCCCTGAGTGTCACCCTATTCCATTGTAACACCCATTCAATCATACAAGCCTAGTTACAACTGATGGTGTGAAACGAGTTCCTTCCAGAAAGGATTTGTAACTTATTTAGTTTTTGGCCCTTACATTTATTTGAATACTCTAAATTAAATGTCTGTAATTCAAAAATAGCAGGAGTATATTATAGCACAAATTTAAACAAGCATACTGATTAAAAGGATGTAAATTCCCTTTGCTTACTATTCTTCCCAGAAGCAACCCTTGTTAACAATAATGTGGGATGTACCTCTAGCCCCATAGTTCTAGTAAGAGTCGAATTTGTCTGCGTTTCTGGTTTTGTTACGTTTTTGATTAAGGACACCACAGAACAATTATCTTGTGGCTTACTTTGATATCTGGCAGGGAAATTACCATGTTGATACAGACTTAGTCCACTCTTTTAAACCATTGTATGATGTTCCCTAGTTTGAAGATAGCAGCAACATTTTATTAACATTCCCTAATTGAAAGATATTTAGATTGTTCAGAGTTTTGTGATTACAAACAAGGCTGCAGTGAACATGTGAATACATACATCTTGGAGCACACGTGCTATTATTTCTGCAGAACAGATTATTAAAAGTAGGACTGGTTGGTCAAATCTTATGCTGGGTGAAAGGTTATCCATGCTATCAAATTATCACCCAAATATAGTGTAGCAATTAACATTGCTATCAATAAAATAACTTTTGTGTGTAATTCACTAATAATTGATATTTTTCATTGTTTGCATTTTTATTAATCACAGGTAAAAATGACATTTCATTTTTGTTTTAATAATGGCAACTTACGTTTTTGTACTCGTGACAGTACGCATTGCTCTTAGTATATTTTATGTATTAACTTAAAATTTGTAATACTGTAAGGCCACATGGGTCCTAATATTATCCATATTTTAGAGATTAAAAAACTTGGAAGCAAGTTAAGTAATTTTTTCAGCTATCATCTCTAGAAATGGGTGAGTGGGTGTCAACCCAGGCAGCCTGACTCCAGAGCTGGTTTCATCAGCCACCTCACTGATAAACAGGAAAATTGGATTCCCATCATCATTAGTAAGAAAGTGCATCTATTTTTATAGTTTCCTCTATTAATCATCTATTCCTAGATTTTGTACACTTCTTTTTACTATTAGGTTACCCTTTAAGTTTTGATTTCTAACATACTTTAATCTTCTTCATATGTAAAGCCCCTATTTTTCTTCCTTTTTCTCTTACCTTTTTCCGTGTTTATGATGACATTTGTAACCAAATTCTCGATCCTTCATTTGATGATTCCTAAATTTTATGTCTTGTGTAACAAGGATTTCCCATTCTAAGATTTTCAAACTATTCTGGGATGTTGGATTTTTAACTATCCCTTTTACATTAAATTCTTCTAATGTTAATATCTGGATATTATGAATAGTAAAAACCTAACTTATTTTGTTTCCACATAGATGTTCAATTTCCCAATGCTTTTAATGTAATTTTATTGATTTCCTTGGTTTTAAATGTCACATTTATCTTATGCTACATTGCTATATGTCCCTATGCCTATTTCTGAAGATGAAAGCAAGTGTTTTAATTACTACACTTTTTTGGAAATAACTATTGCTGTCAGTGTCCTTTTGCAAAATTTTTGTACCTATTGTTTTGCATTTTTTTCTTTAGCATTTTGCTTAGGATGAGATAGAAATACAAACTAATTGGCAGAGATTAATATTTACCACATTATAGCCAATCACTATTGACTAAGAACTGTTTTATGATTCTCAGTTCCACACATTTATTCATACCTTTCAAACATTTTATTAGATTTATCCCTAGATATTTTATATCTTTCTTATATTACTGTCAGATGATTTTTCTTTATGTTTTCTATTTTAGATATTGATAGTACCATTGACTTTCAAGTCATAATTTTATATCTAGTGATCTTACTGAACCCTCTTATCAGTTATATGAGCTTTTGGGTTGATTCTTTTGGATTCTTCTAGGTGAGAAAGCAATGATTTTTGTAAGAGTTTTACTCTACTCACTTTTGGAACTTTCTACTTTGTGACATTATTTCTCCTTAGCTTTGTGTTTCTACTGTACTTCTAATAAAAATGATAAACTACAAAGTATACCATTAATATGGGATCTATGCAATTAATATGTTATCTGTGCAATGAAAATTGAGAATTTGAATAATTATCTGATGCATTTGATCAATGTATATAATTAAACTCTTTTATGCAGCTCATAATTCTTCCTTTTCAATAATAGATGGACTTTTAAAAAGTCCATAGGTTATGTGAATAATTCCTCAAATTCTCTGTTTTACTCTGTGGTCCTCAGCCAATTAAAAAAAATAGGAGAAAATATATTGCAAGTTACACAACATCAATATTTAGTTATTTTCTATTTTTTCTATAATTATTCATAGCCAATTCTGAACATACCACCATAGCTGCAACAAGGCAAATAAAAAAATAGCAAAGCAACAATTATTCATTAGTAAAGGCCAGAAGATGGAGCTAAACCATTGAGAGGGAGAAAGGAAGTGGGCAACAAATGAACAGCTGAAAAGGAGGCATTCGGGAAAGAGCGTGAAGCTCCCTGGAAATTAGAATTCTAATAGCTATTTAATTTATATGACAGAAAAACATGGAGAAAATTGGAATGAGCAGATGATAGCTAATTTCAAGGGAAAATATTAATAATGTGCTTCACCATAAGTTATTTCAACTTCATGAGATCACGGAAAATAGGCACATATGAATTCAGTTAAAGCCATCATTTTGAAGATATCTAAATGAATGAACGTCTTGTTCTGGAGAACACATGCACTTCTGTATATAAATCACAGAGTACATTGCAGATTTGTCCATTTTAAGGTGTCTAAATTAAATGTGACTGGTGAAAATAAAGCAGGAGCAAAAATCAATACTGAATTGTGAAGTACCCAGGTTGGTTGTCTGGCTTTTTCAGAGCCACTAGATAGTTGCCAAGTCCTTAAGAGATGATATCATAAAAACAAACAAGCTGGGGAGAACCAGAGCTTCTAAAAAACTTTCTCAATGAATCAAAGCATATGTTCTGATTTCAAACTTTTAAGAACAAAGTTAAGGCATATGTCATGCTTCAATAAGGATGACAATGGATCTTATATCAATGTGAATAATATAAAGTAAGTCAGTATCAAAGTTAGGAAAACCAAAATATGCCTGCTGGATCTATATATGAATGAAATTACTATTCTATTCCACGAACTAGTTCCTTCTAGGGTAATCTGGATTAAAAAAAAAAAAGGCAGTGATGTAACCAGACAAGAATGGAGTTTTATGAATACGAATCTTGTAGAATGTCCAAGGCAACATGAATATTAATGAGGAAGAGAGAAAGTTATATTTGTGTATGTGTAAGTATACCTTTCTTTTACTCAGCACATCTCATGCTCTCAAAACATATTAAACAGCATTGGACCAAACGTAACCATATACTGATTTGATAGGATTTTGCCAAATTATTTGTGAAATTTTACAGTACTTTCATAAAATAATATTTCCCCTAAAGTAAGTTAGTATGATGTATTATGTATTATTGCTGTGTAATTGCATGACCAAAATCTACCATTTAATTGAATGAAATTTTTAAAAATGCTTTGGGAAAAAGGACAGTATGACTGATTTCTATAACCATTATTCTTTTAAGTAATAACTAAGACTTACATATAAAATTATGTGCCAGGTACTATGTAAGGTCTTACATCTATAAAGTCATTTAATGCTCCCAATAACCAATATACAGACAGGTAAGTTTCCCAAGTTAACACAGATAGTGACAGTAGGGCTAAAATTTGAACCCAGGCAGTCTAGAAGCAGCTAGAAAACGTCACAAGAAAACCTGAAAATACATTTCAATAGACAATAAAAATAAATTCCAGAGTAGTGATAGATTTTCTAAGTCAAAAAGACATTAGGGAAAAATAATCTCTCTAGCTTTTTATTTAAAATTCTTTTCTTTTATTTTTAATATATAAACTTGTAGAGTGTTTGTGTATGTGTGTCTGTGTGCTTGCATGCTACTGTATGATATGCATCCAAATAAGACAAATAATCCATCAAGAAACTTTATTAATAGATATTTATAATTTGTAAATTTAATCTTTGCTATACCTTTTCCTGTCACAAGTCACAAGAAAACAATTCTAAGTAACAAGTTAAATGAAGATAAGTATTGATATATGCCTTTCATGACACAACCAGGACTTCTTAAGAATCTTGAATTTTACCTGTACGTTATCTTCTCATCTGTTTTTCTACAACCACTACAAAATAAAATGGGACACAGCAAGAACCTGCCTAATGTAATCAATGTATTTACATCAAGTATTCGCAAAGTCTTATGATTTTGATACTCTAGACAATTGTAACATGCTTTTTAAATTTCATAAATGTAACATTTGGGGGCACTGATGCACTCATATTTACTTTCATTACTTCCAGCAATGCTCAGGTACTAAACAAAAACCATTTTTTAATTATATAAGTCCTTATGTGTTTATGTCCACATTATTCTGGAAAATTTTAAGGGACATATTGAAATTAGTTTTTTGAAAAAGAGCCCCTGTTCAGGTAGACATTTTCCCTTCACAACATTTTTTTCTAACACTTAAAACCAAACCAGTTTGATTGCAAATCAAATCTTTGCTGCTTTCTCAGCACTGGTCACAGCAGAGCTCCAATGTACTTTCTGCCGCTTCTTACCCAGGTCAGCAATGAAGCTGCAGAGGAAGGTTAATGCTAAAAACAAATACATTGTTAAAAGGGAACACATGATTTTTTTAATATTTCACCCCAAAATAAGCAAGGCTCAATTTTACTTCTGTTTCCGCTCAGTTTCTTCCAGTTATCACTATAACATACCCCAAATATATAATCAAAATTTTAAAATATTTATTTCCTCAAAACATCCAGAAATTATACAGCATAAAGAAACATAAGACCTTATGCAAAACTACTGAATATAGAAATACACCAAAACGTCCCTAACCTCAACATTATCATTGGTAGACATAACCACCTATCTGAATACAAACTACAGAGGATATCTGTCTGTTTCTAATAGCTAAATCTTCTGTACTTCTTTTTAAATAGCCCAACTTCCCTGAATTTTGAAAGAGATTATATAAAGCATACACAAGATAATTTTGATACTCATAAAGGAAATATGTGTTGTGGTAAATAAATAAATAAATAAAGTCCAGGATTGGAGGTGGACCATATACTATCCAGTATAGCCTTAGATAATTAGCTTAAAATTTTTAGGACTCAGTGGCTTTAGTTATAAAATGCTGTGGCACACTGCCACAGCGATGTTCCAATGGAGATCGAGTAACCCGAGACCTAAAAAAATAAAGTTAAAGACAGAATTAGATTAAAAGAGAAAAAACAATGGAGGAAGTAGAGTGTCTGATACAGGGTTAGTACCTAAAAAATGTAAACTGGTTTTGGTTTTGGCTGTCGTTTTCTTGATATTGGTGCTTTGCTGCTGAGACCAGGTGACGTCAAAGATTCATTTCAATTTAGAGATTCAACTATTGGCGACTCATTGCACCATTCAACAGCATTCAAGTTTATTAGTACAAGAATTTGTGATTCTGCTTATACTAAAATTTAAAAAAAAATACTTTGAGACATCTGAAAATATTTGTTTTTTAGTATTTCCAAACAGGGGTCCAAAAATTGAATAATACTTTATTAGGATTCTTTTCAGTATTTTTACAGCACACTGGGTTCACTTTCTTTGTGAGCAATCTGACTGGCTCAATATCCCCAAAACTCTTCTTTTTTCCTTAATATAATATTATATATGCAAGACTCAGATCACAAGAAAAACACCCAAGATAATATAGGGAAAACAGAAATGTTAGGCAGGACATCAAAGACTGTCTTTATGACAATTAATTTTCAGTTTTACCTAGAACCTTGAATTTTAATGGCTCATCGGAGAAAAGAGAAAGACTTTGGATACTTGCTAGTATGAGAACATAGGACAGAATTGTGAAAAGGTGGTCGGCTGGCAAGGGGATGAAATAAAAAAAAAATCTCTTACTCGACTCTGCTCTGAGTGGAAACAAAAGTCACCTCTTGGAACTCATAACCTTAGGCCACAAAACCCACCATTTTTCAGTTTCAATTTACATAGTGGAAAACCTCAACTCTGGAAATTAATCGAAAGCAATTTTGAATTTAACTCTAATCACTAAGCAAAAGCAAATAAACACATATGCTCCCTAAACCAAAATGTACCCTCCAACCAGGACCCCTAGGATTCCAACAGATTAATGAGACTCAACTGTAAGCTCAAAACTTTTTTAAAAAGAAAAAACGATACATTCACACACACTCCCACACACACAATAATGAGACAGAGATCAACAGAAATAAAAAACAGCAATATTACATTTCAGATGCACAATGTAAAATATTTTAAGTCTTTAAAGAGTAAATAAGATATTGAAAATATAAGCATGCAGTAAGGAACTATAAAGTATTCGGAGTTAAATTTGAAAGAAAAATAATCTCCAAAATAATAAATTTAACTATTAAACATAAAAAATCCAATGGATTGATTTAGGAGTTATATGAGATCATCCTGGTAAATAATTATTAAAATAGATGTTTTACTGAGAATTACGCAGAATCATCAAAGCAAGCAAAGAAATAGACAACACCAGACAACAGACTGGAGTTGTTTCCAGAGAGAATAGAGAATAGGAGAGAGTAATTTAAAGAGAAGGCTGAAATTTTTCTAGAATTGATCAAAAAAATATTTTAAATTTTAGAAAACACAACTCAATAAATTGACTTTCACAAAGGCTACTTCAGATACTGTTTATCCAGGAAAACAGATGAATGTGAGAGTAATCAAATAGAAAAGAAAGAACAGCTATAAAGGAATTTGAATTATAATGACAGCAGATGTGTTGACTGCCACAAAGGAAACTGGAAGACAGTAGAGTAATACCTACAAAATAAGAAGAAAATAAATTGTAACCTATAATCATATTGATTTGTTTCCTGAAATAAAAATGCCTTCTAAAACACCAAAATCAACCACTAAAAGAATAGAAATAGTTGCACCTAAGAATAAAATCTAACATAAATTACACATAGAAAATTACAAACTTTATTGGAAGATATTATGAAAGACAAATAAATAAACAGATTTACTATTTTCATGGATAGAAAGATGATATTATAAAGATGCCAAGTCCTCTTTAAAAGAATGTATAGTAAAAGCTAGCTCTTATTAAGTCCTAACTTTGGGCATAATACTGTTTTAACTTTTTTAATTCTCCAAAAAAAATGTCATGTAAGTGCCATAATTTGTTACTAGTTTGGGAACTAATGGATGAGGAAATAAGAGAGTCTAAATAACTTGTCCAAGATCACAGAAAAAGAATATCCAATAAAAATTTGAATAAACATTTTCATGTGTGAAAAATTGATTTTTCCAAACATCATATTGTGCACCATAAAAATATACAATAAAAAACAAGTATTACTGGGAATAATAGCTGTATGACTTTGGGCACATTACATAATTATTTTCATCTGTAAAAATGAGATAATGATCGTTTCTACATAATAGATTCTATACAGTATATTATCTGTATGGATTAAAGGAAATGATTCTTGAAAATAATTTTTACAAAGGTTGATACATAGAAACAGTTTAATATAGCTTAGCTATTCTTGTTTTAATTTCAGAAGTATTATTAAAATAATAACACATGCAAGAGTCAGTTGGACATAGGTTTAAATCCTTATTATTATATCACCTACTAGTTGTGTATATTTGCCAAGTTACTTAATCCTCTACTCTTTACTCTCCTCAAATATAAATGTAGACATGCTCACCTATGAATTAACACAAAGCTGGAACAATAAGTGATCTATAAATTGTAGTCACTGTTATTAGTAATTATTACTATAACAAATAATGAATTGAACTTTTATAAAAAACCAAGAGACCAAGAATAGCAGAGACATTTTCAGCTATTACACCAGTACAGTACACAGAGCGTAGAAGCCAATCCACATATAAAAAATGTTTGAAATAGAGGTAGCATTGTAGTAAAGTTGAGGGAAATAGACTCTTCAGTTAGAAGCTTTTGAGGAAATTTATTAACCATAAGGAAAAAAGCCTTACACACACACACACACACACACACACACACACACACACACAAATATTATAGGTAGGCTAAAAACTAAATCTAAAAATAAAAACTTTTTAAAGTGGAGGAAAATATAAGCCAATATCATTGTAAATTAAATATAGGAAAAGGTAGAGTAAGCAAGACACAGGGAGCAGAAACCATAAAAAATTTATAAATTCCTCTACTTTAAAAGTTTTTATAAAGAAAATATAAAGGCAAATCACAACAATAATCGAGATATCTGTATCCAATATAAGTGAAAATGAATTAGAATTGTGGTTATCTAAAGAACTATGAATCAGTACGTAAAAGACAGAAAACCCAATATAAAATTAAGAATGACATGAGACATTGCATTTAAAAAGGACTCAGAAGGCTTAATTGAAAAATTAGAAGATGCTCATCTACACTATAAATCAGGGAAATGCTCATTAAGACCAATTGAGGTACCCTGCCATATCCACAAATAGGCAAAGTGAAAAGTCTAATGATACCAAGAATTAATAACATATAAAAACAAGATGTCATATACTGACAGTAGATATGTGAATTCATCAAACCATTTTGAAGAACAGCTGGGCAAAATCCTGTAGACTTAAAGAAGTACACACCAGCAATAATTTCATTCTCAGGCCTGTGCTCTGAAACACTTAGAAATGTATGCAAGGAGATATTTAAAAGAATATTCATGGCTGCATTGCTTGTACTACCAAAACACCCATCCACAAACCACCAGGCACTGGAGTATATAATGAAATAATATTCGGCAGTGAAAATAATGATGTAGAACTATAAATATTAAGTGCTGAAGAATTTTAAATACATATCTTTGAGTAAGGGAAAAGCAAGTTACAGAAGATAGTCAATCTGCTTGCATAAATTTGAAAAGCTATATACTCTTTTTAGAGTAAACCATATGAGTAGTAAGAATACAGTGGAATTTGTAGAAACGATACACATCAAATATGAGATATGAGTTACATGGAGAGCATACAATAGTGGAAGGGACTCAAGACATCTCAGTTGTATTGGTAATGTTTTATGTCTTGAACTGGGTGCCGCATTATCAGGATGTTTGCTTTAATATGCTGTATAATGTGTGTAGGTCTGACATATTTAATAAAAAGATTTGAATGAATAATGGATGCTTTGGAGAGCAGGGCATATGAAAACCTGATTAAAGTCATTAAGGATCAGATGAAGAACAGAAAATACAGCACATCCAATGTAAGTCCACAAAAGTCTCAGCATGGAAAGTTTAATGCCACTTGCAGTGTCCTAATTAGCTTTTTTTTTAAGTTCTCAATAAAGTAACAACCAAGATGTGTTAAGAAATAAATGCTGACTACTTAATTAGTCCACTAGCTGACCCAGTTCCCCCTCTCACACAACATCAACTTATTTCAAACTTGGGCTTCAGAAGAATTATAAATTGCATCTCATTAAGTTTCTTCTGGGTCACGCCACTTACAAATAGTTGAAACAATAAATGTCAAAGTGCTATTGTGTTACAGAAACCTGAGATCTACTTCTCTTCAGATATCCGTTTTCTACTAAATATGAATTTATTATATTAATGCTGCAATATTAAAAACCTCTCTAACATTATCCTAGCCTGGATATTGATCTCAAAAAGCAGGTCATTAACTAGTCATTTATTACAAGTCTAAACCTTTACCTTTGGGAAAGACATCATATCTAATATCTCTTTCATCTTATAGCATAATCACAAGGTAATAAAATAAATCTTATCTCTATTTTACCAATGAAGATTTGGCTAATTTTCTCTGAAGATTACTAGTGAGTGTCTTAATTTACTTCAGGAAGGACATTAATTTCTAACAACTTTCAAAATCACAGGTTAAAAGTGAAAAACACAAAGGAAAATTAGATTACAGAATTGCAAATATTAAAATATGATAAATAGAATTAAAGCCACTAAAAGGTTTATTTCCATATCCAAACTGACAAAGATGTAATACACATATCCACTGTTTATATAAGGCCAGTGATTCTGATGAATTTTTGCACCGAAGAAATTGTTTTTGCTCATTAAGGGTTTATTTAATTTAATTAAGCTAAGTAAGCATTACTATATTTATAATTCCTACATTATAAGTAATTTAATACTTAGAAATATCACATTAATTATGGTAATTTCCTTTGTGGGTCTTCCTCACACTCATTATGGATCTAATATTTTCAGCCTCAGATTATTCAGCTAGGAGATATGCCTCTTCTGGAAAGATAGAATACCACCTCCTCTTTCAGACATGACTTTGCACTGGTCTGCAAAGTCCGACAATCTCAAACTTTATTTTGCTAACTGGGGTCACTATATTAATAATACAGAAGCAAAATTAAATCAACACAGCATTCTCTTTGAGAGGCTCTTACAGTGTAACTTGAGGGAGATTCTGGAAAGCTTTTATATATGGAAAAGCTTTTACATATGAAAAAAATATAATAGGAAAGTTTAGAAAAGCATTTATATTTGAAAAAATATCAAGTCCAGAGGTAGATATTTCAATAGTCTAAAATCTCACATTTCAAAAATAAAATCCGTTTTAAAACACTGATTTTTCCACCATATTTCCCTGACATATATTTGAGGTTGTAAAAAGAGCATCTTAAATGTATCTAGGCAAACTCTATGTCAGTGAATAAAGTAGGTGACCCAGTTTGTTTCATTATATTTTTGTGAAATCAGTGCATTCTCTTGGATGTCGGCTCATACATATTTTCTGGGCTCAGGCCAATGATAGTGATTGGTAAACATTGCCAGAAATAACCTGAGTGATGTTCCTACACAGGCATATGGAGGGATGGTAATTGTATTATCTTGTTTGGGATTTTCATAAATCTTTAACAATATATTTTCTGGCTGAAGCAAAATCTACCCGAAACAAAATTAGTACTACCACACTGGCACAGGATAAAGCTATCTCCTTCTCATCCCTCCTTGATCCAAAGTGCAAACTCCTGAAACCTATTTTTGTCTCCGTCTGCCTCATCCTTATTCCTCTTAACCCCATATCATCCTTCTACCAGGTCTTCGGAAATCCATGTCAACAATCCCCCACACTATTTTCTTCATTCTTAAACTTTTCCCAAATTCTTATTGCCCAATCTTTATAGTTCCTCAAAACTGTCTTACTTCTAAAGACTCTCCTTTTCTAGAATCTTCTTTTAAGACTCCTACTTCTTACTACTTAATAGAAAGGGTACCTGTTGACATAGGTCATATGGTAGATTGTTCCACTCATGTCCCGTAATAAATCACACCTCCCAATACCCACATTGTTGCCTACTTGTCCTCTGCATTGGCTCTGGGTTCAGCCATGTGATTGGCTGTTCTAACCATGTGGCACTGACTTTGGGACCGCACAATGGACAGAGGATAAAAAATCATCACAGAGACTATTAGTAAAGCTTAGAAGAATGGCAGATAAACAGTTACCAGAAGCCAAAATGGCAGTAGAAAACTGCTATTGGACACAGCAAAAATGGAAGCTCATGTGTTGTGTTAGTGAAAACATTGGCATAACTGTCATCTGTAACAAACTGGAAGATTGGAAATGTACTTAGTGAACCTGTGAATCTGGCTGAGGACATTTTGAGACAGCATGCTAAAGTGTCAGTTTGTATCTTTTAGATGCTTATGAGAAGGTACAAGAAAGAAATGAGCTAAAGAGAGACCTGCTCAATTTGCAAGTAGAATTTAGAGGATACATAAAAAAGCTAGGACGTGCTGGTTTGGAAGATTTAGTGTTTCACATTTTCAGTATCTCCACCTGGCACAGTTAAGAAATGGCTTCAGGGTAAAGACTGAATCAAAGTTGTTTCTACAGAACCCTTTGTTAAGACCTTGGGAAGATGTGAGGCTTTGCCTAAGGAGACCCACACAATTAGACAAAAAAAAAGAGAGAGTTTTACAAAATATATTTTACAATATATTACAAAATAATATTTACAAAATATTAAGGGCATTGTCACAGAGAACTTCTTAGAAAGCAGAAGATTCTCTTGAAAAACTTTTGGATATGGCTTTGGGAACATGGAATGAGCCCCAAATAAAACCATTAAAAAGTCTACGAAAGTTTTAGGGGAGTTAAATCTGCTAGAACTAAAATGTATACAAATAGTTCAAAATGATTTTTTATGGGAAATAAACAGGCTGAGAAAGCTACTCACTGAAAATATGGACCAGCTCTTACTAAAAAGAAATGACAGATCCGAGTACCCAAAACACAGGACCAAGTGGAGCAGAGAGCAATGAATTAGGGAAACTTCTAGGAAGTATGATATGTTAGTAATTAGTAATACCAATTAATGAACATTCTCTAACTCTGGAGCATACAATGGATAGATTTCAGTAGTGCTGTCGGCCAGTGAATTCTATGTGCCTCCTGTTTCTGTTATTAAATTATTGAATTGAATTGTTGAGGTTATTCTGTGCCTTTCACCTATTTACATTGGGTATTGTACACAGGGGAGCATGGAAAAACTGTTATTTTTTATTTCACAGTTCTCTGGATAAGGAGGAGCTTTACCCATAAAGCTTTGCATGCAGTCCATGATGAGATCATGGACTTTGAGACTGTTAATTGAATGAGATTTTACGGGTGTTGGCAGCAGGGATGGAGTGTGTGTAATATGTGTATCTTTACCTGAATCTTCAGGGCCAGAGGACAGACCACAATAGACTGTTACTAAATAGTTCAGAATAAATCATGACTCCTGTTATTTATGCCAGCATGTAATTCATGCCAGCATGTAATTCCCTCCTTGATTCAGGTTATGACCATGTGACTTAATTTGAGCAATAGGACATGAGCAAATGTAATACAAGCAGAGGAATGATAAGCACTTGTGCACTGGGGCTTCCTCTCTTAGAACACTGTTCTAAGACTGTGTGTGAAGTCGAGTCTAGCCTTCTTGGGAAACACGTATACATGCACGCACACACGAGAGAGACCCAGCCATCCCAGCTCCCAGCTGACTCACTAACAGAATGCAGACCCCTAAGTGAACCTAAGAAACACTAATTGAAGAAACTCACAACTTACCACACAATCATGAGAAATAAAATAGCTGTTTAAAGCCATAAAGTTTTAGGAAAAAAGAGTATGTGCAGTAATATATAATTAATACAACTACCTTTTTCCTATCACTATTACTTACAGTCTAAGATCTTCCAAGACACTCAGAAATCCACCTGATGATTGTTGCACTGGGCACTAACTCTCTATTTGCTTGTTCTATTTTCATTCTAAGGGATTTCAACAAGCTCACTTTTCCTGTGACTCTTCAACTCTCAAGCATCACAGTTCCTTGACATTTCATTAATAAGGGTATTCATCTTCCAAATATTTTGCTACTTATAAGTATGGTTGTATCTTTAGCCAAATGACAAGACAAATATTGTACTTATTTATGTGAGTCATACTTGTTTTTGTTTGTTTGAGCCAAAGTCTCACTCTGTAACCCAGGCTGGAGTGCAGTGGCGTGATCTCGGCTTATGGCAACCTCTGCCTCCCAGGTTCAAGCAATTCTTCTGTCTCAGCCTCCCCAGTATCTGGAACTACAGGTGCACACCACCATGCCTGGCTAATGTTTGTATTTTTAGTAGAGACGGGGTTTTACCATATTGGTCAGGTTGGTCTTGAACTCCTGACCTCAGGTGATCCACCCGCCTTGGCCTCCCAAAGTGCTGAGACTACAGGGGTGAGCCACCACGTCCAGCCGAGTCATATGTTTTTAATAATAGAAGAGATTATTCCAACAACAAACAAAATAAAAATGATGATACAAGGCATCAGATGCCTTCTAGGGATATCACTATTCTATTCCTAAATACATTGATAATTATGCTATAAAAGAAAGGTGTTAGGGTGAATAAACATTGGATTAAAAATCTAGCCTTAATTACCTGGGTAAATTTCAATTATCTTATGTATAAATAGTGAAAAAATAGAGGCACTCATCAAGAAATTGCTAATAATACTATGCATATTATTAGTTCTTTACTGTGGACATCCCACATCAGAGTAGTATTACATTTGTTACAATTAATGAATCTACACTGAAACACAATATCACCCAACTTCCCCAAAAATTCTCTGTGCTTTGCCTATTCATCCTTCCCTCCCTCAGCCTCTGACAATTACTGATTTTTCTACTGTCTTCCTAGATTTTCCTTTTACAGAATGTCACATAATTGGAATCACACAGAATGTAGCCTTTTCAAATTGTTTTGTTCACTTAGTAATATACAATAAAGTTTCTTCCATGTCTTTTCATGGCTTGATAGTTCTTTTTAGTGATGAACAATGTTCCATTGTCTGGATGTACCACAGTATCCATTCACCTACTGAAGGACATCTTGGTTGTTTCCAAGTTTTGGCAATTATGAATAAAACTTCTATAAATACCCAGGTACAGGTTTTTGTACGGACATATTTTCAAATCATTTGGATAAATACCAAGGAGCATGATTGCTGGATCATACAATAAAAGTATGTTTAGTTATGCAAGAAACTGCCAAATTGTTTTCCAAATTGGCTGTACCATTTTGCACTACCACCAACAATAAATGGGAGTTTCTATTGCATCATATCCTCACCAGCATTTGGTGTTGTCAGTGTTCTGGATATTAGACATCCTAATAAGCATGTAGTGGTATCTCATTGTGGAAATACGATGTGGAAAGTCTTTTTATATGCTTATTTGCAGTATATCTTCAGTATATCTTTTTCAGTGAGATGTCTGCTAGAGTCTTTTGTCTATTTTTTTATTCAGGTTATTCATTTCCTTATTGTTGAGTTTTATGAGTTCTTTGCATATTTTAGATAAAAGCCTTTATTAGATATGTCTTTTATAAAAATATTTTCTCAAATTCTGTGGTTTGTCCTCTCATTCTCCTGACTGTATCTCACAGAGCAGAAGATAATTTTAATGAAATCCAGCTCAGTAAGTATTTCTTTCATAGACTGTGCCTTTGGTGTTCTATCCTAAAAGTAATCAACATGCCCAAAACCATGTAGATTTTCTAATATGTTACTGTCTAGGAATTTATAGTTTTGTGCTTTACATTTAGTCCTATGCTCCCTTTTGAGTTAATTTGTATAAAAGGCATAAGATATGTGTCACAGGTTCTTTTTTTGTTTTTGAATATTCAGTTGTTCCTGCACCATGTATTAAAAAGACTATCTTTGCCCATTGTATTGTCTTTGTTTCTTTGTCATAATCAGTTGACTATACTTATATGAGTCCATTGCTGGGCTCTCTATTCTGTTCCAATAATTTATTTGTCTACTGTTTTACCAATATCACTCTGTCTTGATTACTGTAACTTTGTAGTAAGGTAGTCTTAAAGTCAGTTGGTATGAGTCCTCTGACTTTGTTCATCTTCTTTAATATTGTGTTGGCAATTCTAGGTATTCTTTTCTCTCCACATAAACTTTAAAATAAGTTTGTTAATACCTACACAGTAACTGGCTGGGGTTCTGATTGAGGTTGCATTGAATCTATAAATCAAGTTGGGATGAACTGACATCTTGACAATATTGAGTCTTTCTATCCATGAATATGGAATATCTTCCCATTTATTTAGTTCTTTGATTTCTTTTATCAGTGCTTTGTATTTTTCCTCATATATATATATATATAGCATACATATTTTATTATATTCATACCTTAGTACTTCATTTCGTGGGGGATTGTATTTTTAATTGCAAATTCTTCTGGTTCAATGTTGTTGTATAGAAAAGCAACTGACTTTTGTATATTCACCTTGAATCCTGCAACCTTGCCATAATTATTTATTAGTTCCAGGAGTTTATTTTGTCAGGTCATACAGATTTTCTACACAGACAATTATCTGCAAACAAAGATAGTTTTATTTCTTCCTTCCCAATCTGTATAACTTAATTTCCATTTCTTGTATTATTACATTAGCTAAGAATTCCACTATTATGTTGAAAAGAAGTGGTGAAAGAGAACATCCTTGCTTTGTTCCTGATCTTAGCAATAAAGCTTCTAGTTTCTCACAATAAATATGGCATTAGCTACAGATGTTTTGTAGACATTCTTATCCACTGAGGATGTTTCTCCTAACTTGAATTTGCTGATAATCATTATCATGAATGAATGTTGAATTTTGTCAAATGCTTTTTCTGCATATGATACGATTATGTGATCTTTCTTTTTTAGTTTGTTGATGTGATAGATTACATTAATTGATTTTTGAATGCTGAACTATCCTTGCCACTTGAAACAAATCTCATAGCTGTGGTGTGTAATTATTTTTATACATTATTGGGTTTCATTTGCTAATATTTTGTTAATTATTTTTGTGTCTATGTTCATGAGAGATATTGATCTGTAGTTTTCTGGTTCGTATAAAGTCTTTTTGCTTTTAGTAATACGGTAACGCTGCTTATAAAAAGAGCTGAAAAATACTCCCTTGGCTTCTATTGTAAATTGGCATATCTTCCTTAAATACTTGGTAGAATTCACCAGTAAACTTATCTGGGCCTGGTGCTTTCTTTTTCAGAAAATTATTAATTATTGACTTAATTTCTTTAATAGACATAGGTTTATTCAATTGACTATTTTTTTATTTGTGAGTTTAGGCAACTTGCATTTTCCAAGGAATTTACATTGGAATTTACATTGTAATTCCATTTATTATAGTATGTCAAATTCGTGGATGCAGAGTTATTCATTGTATGACTCTATTTTTAATCTTTTTCATCTCCATGAGATCTGTAGTGATAGTGCCTCTTTCATTTTTTATATTAGTATTTTGTATCATCTATCTTTTTTTCTCAGTTAACCTGTCTAGAAGCTGATTGATATTACTGATCTTTAAAAAATTTTAAAAACACCTTTTGGTTTCATTGATTTTCTCACTCTTGATTTTCTGTTTTCAATTTCATTTCTTTCTGCTCCATTTTTTATTATGATTTTCTCCTGCTTACATCAGATTTTATTTGCTCTTCATTTTCCAGTTTCCTAAAGTAGAAATTTGGAGTATTGATTTTACTTTTTTCTTCTTTTCTAACATGTGTATTCAATGTTATAAATTTCCCTCCAAGCACTTCTTTTGCTGCATCCAGAAATTTTGATTAGTTGCATTTTCAAAATATTTTAAAATTTATGTTGAGATTTCTTCTTTGACCCACGTATTATTTAGAAGTGTGTTGTTTAATATACAACTATTTGGGGATTTTCCAGCTATCTTTCTGTTATTGGTTTTTACTTTAATTCCATTGTGGAATCACAAGCATTCTTATACACCAATAACAGACAAACAGAGAGCCAAATCATGAGTGAACTCCCATTCACAATTGCTTCAAAGAGAATAAAATACCTAGGAATCCAATTTACAAGGGACGTGAAGGACCTCTTCAAGGAGAACTACAAACTACTGCTCAATGAAATAAAAGAGGATACAAACAAATGGAAGAACATTCCATGCTCATGGGTAGGAAGAATCAATATAGTGAAAATGGCCATACTGCCCAAGGTAATTTATAGATTCAATGCCATCCCCATCAAGCTAACAATGACTTTCTTCACAGAACTGGAAAAAACTACTTTAAAGTTCATATGGAACCAAAAAAGAGCCCACATCACCAAGTCAATCCTAGGCCAAAAGAAAAAAGCTGGAGGCATCACGCTACCTGACTTCAAACTATACTACAAGGCTACAGTAACCAAAACAGCATGGTACTGGTACCAAAACAGAGATATAGATCAATGGAACAGAACAAAGCCCTCAGAAATAATGCCACATATCTACAACTATCTGATCTTTGACACACCTGACAAAAACAAGAAATGGGGAAGGGATTCCCTATGTAATAAATGGTGCTGGGAAAACTGGCTAGCCATATGTAAAAAGCTGAAACTGGATCCCTTCCTTACACCTTATACAAAAATTAATTCAAGATGGATTAAAGACTTACATATTAGACCTAAAACTGTAAAAACCCTAGAAGAAAACCTAGGCTTTACCATTCAGGTCATAGGCATGGGCAAGGACTTCATAACTAAAACACCAAAAGCAATGGCAACAAAAGCCACAATTGACAAATGGGATCTAATTAAACTAAAGAGCTTCTGCACAGCAAAAGAAACCACCATCACAGTGAACAGGCAACCTACAAAATGGGAGAAAATTTTTGCAACCTACTTATCTGACAAAGGGCTAATATCCAGAATCTACAATGAACTCAAATAAATTTACAAGAAAAAAACAAACAAACTCATCAAAAAGTGGGCAAAGGATATGAACAGACACTTCTCAAAAGAAGACATTTATGCAGCCAAAAAACACATGAAAAAATGCTCATCATCACTGGCCATCAGAGAAATGCAAATCAAAACCACAATGAGATAACATCTCACACCAGTTAGAATGGTGATCATTAAAAAGTCAGGAAACAATAGGTGCTGGAGAGGATGTGGAGAAATAGGAACACTTTTACACTGTTGGTGGGACTGTAAACTAGTTCAACCATTGTGGAAGTCGATGTGGTGATTCCTCAGGGATCTGGAACTAGAAATACCATTTGACCCAGCCATCCCATTACTGGGTATAGACCCAAAGGATTATAAATCATGCTGCTATAAAGACACATGCACACATATGTTTATTGCAGCACTATTCACAATAGCAAAGACTTGGAACCAACCCAAATGTCCAACAATGATAGACTGGATTAAGAAAATGTGGCACATATACACCATGGAATACTATGCAGCCATAAAAAATGATGAGTTCATGTCCTTTGTAGGGACATGGATGAAGCTGGAAACCATCATTCTCAGCAAACTATCGCAAGGACAAAAAGCCAAACACCGCATGTTCTCACTCATAGGTGGGAACTGAACAACGAGAACACATGGACACAGGAAGGGGAACATGACATACTGGGGCCTGTTGTGGGGTGGGGGGATGGGGGAGGGATAGCATTAGGAGATATACCTAATGCTAAATGACCAGTTAATGGGTGCAGCACACCAACATGGCACATGTATACATATGTAACAAACCTGCACGTTTTGCACATGTACCCTAAAACTTAAAGTAAACTTAAAGTATAATAAAAAAAAAAAAAAAAAAATACATGAAAAAAAAAAAAGAAAAAAAAAATAATTAAAAAAAAGAAAAAAGAAATAAAAGGTATCCAAATTGGAAAAAAAATTAAAATGTTTTATTTATCTTCATTATTCCTTCTGCAATGGAATTCCTTTCTTTATGTAAATCTGCATATCTGACCTATATAATTTTCCTTCTTGATGAGGAACTTCTTTAGCATTTCTTGCAAGGTAGGTCTACTGGCAAAAAAATTCCCTCAGGTTTTGTTTGTCTGGGAAAATATGTATTTCTTCTTCACTACTAAACAATAATTTGGCAGAATACATAAATCTACACTAGTGGTTTTGTTTCTCTCAACACTTCAACTATTTTACTCCACTCTCCTCTTGTTTACATGGTTTCTGAGGGTAAGTCAGATATAATTCTTTTATTTACTCTTCTATAGGTGAGATATTTTTCCCATGTATGTTTATTTCCATATCTTTTACTTATCTCTGATTATCTGCAGTTTGAATATGTAGATAGGTATGGGGTTTTATGGTATTTATTTTGTGTGGTGTTCTTTGAGATATCTGGATGTGTAGTCTAATGTCTGACACTAACTGTTGAAATTCTCAGTCATTATTAGTTCTGTTCTTTTCTTTATTTTCCTTGTGATATTTCCACTATGTGTATGTATGTTACACTGTTTGTAGTTGTCCCATAGTTCTTGGCTATTCTGTTTTACTTTTCCAATCTTTTTTTCTCTCTGTTTTTTAGTTTTGAAAGTGTCTGTTGACATAACCTTAAGTTCAGATATTCTTTCCTCAGCCATTCCAGTCTACTAACAAGCCTTTCAAGGTATTCTTTATTTCTCTTACAGTGTTTTTGACCTCTAGTATTTCTTTTTTATTCTTTCTTAGAATTTCTATCTATGCTTACATTATACATCTATAACTGCATACTGTTTACTTTTGCCATTGAAGCCCTTAGCATATTAATCATTGATGTTTTAAATTCATCATCCAATAATTCCAACATTCTTTCCATATCTGACTCTGGTTCTGATGCTTGTTCTGTCTGTTTCAGCTGTTTTCTGCCTTTAGTATCCCTCGTATT
Source organism: Gorilla gorilla gorilla (assembly GCF_029281585.2). Taxonomy (NCBI): domain Eukaryota; kingdom Metazoa; phylum Chordata; class Mammalia; order Primates; family Hominidae; genus Gorilla; species Gorilla gorilla. The sequence continues at coordinate 178,313,258 of NC_073227.2, read as the reverse complement.
TTTCTGGACATGATGTACTGGGTAAAAGGAACCACCGTAAATATAGTTCTCCATTGGTGCCTGCAAGGAGTTGACTCCAGGACCCCAAGGAGATACCAAAATATGTGGATGCTGTAGTGCATTATATAAAATGGTGTAACATTTGCAAATAATCTGTACACATCCTCCTATATACTTTAAATAATCTCTAGGTTACTTATAATAACTAATATAATAAAAATGCTATGTAAATATTTCTTATAGTGTATTTTTATTTGTATCGTTTTTATTGTTGTATTGTTGGTTTCTCTCTTTTTTATTTGTCAAAAGGTTTTTGATCTGTAGTTGGTTGAATCCATGGATGTGGAACCCTTGGATATGATGGGTTTACTACAGACTTTCTGTGATATGGTGGTAAGATGTGGGGAAAAGGAAAGTGTTCTATAACCCTATGCTTAGATCTCCATATTTTAGTGAGCCTGTTCCCATTAGCCATGAACTTCACATGTGCCTTTCCATTATTTTCCCTGATCTTAAATGAGACAGTTTGGCAGAGGCCAGTGTTGAGTATTTCCCCTTCTCTAGGTCAGCTGGGCTCTGAGAAAACCCCAAAGGATCAGGCTTTGGTGAAATAGTTTCTCTTGAGGGCAGGCTTTGGTTAAGATGAACAGAATGCTCTGGCGTATTTTTAAATAGCCATTTTCCCCTCTCCCTGCCAGAAGCACAAGAGGATTTTTCTCTGATATTCACTGTGAGAATCTGGTAGAACTCTAGAAGGTGAAACACATTAAAGTGATGAAGGGAGTGAGGAATGACTGGGTCTCCCTGGAGTTTTTAACTCAAAGATTTATCCACACTGAGCCTGCAACAATTTTTCAATTACAGTCCAGGTTTTCCTACTTCTTCCTGTGGAGGTTTCTCCTTATGAGTTTCTGCTCCAGTTGGTTGGGATTCTCTGATGTATCTGCCTGTGTGTCTCTCCAGTTTTAGGGGTGGCAAATTGCCCTGTGACTTCGCATCTGTGTTAGATCAAGAAAAGGTGTTGATTTTTGTCTGTTCAGATTTTTACTTGGTTTAACAGAGTGGCAAATTCTAAGGTCCTTACAGACCAGTCTGGAAATGAGAAGTCCTGCTATTTGATTGTGGTCAGTCATTTGCCTTCCCTTTACCATGCTGATTCCTTATTTGCAAATAACATTAGCTACTTCATAGGGTTGCTTTGAAATCCAAGATAATCTAAATATATTGAAAATAACGAAAAGCTATTTTAAAAAACAAACAACTCACAGCTGGTTGACCTACAATGTTATCAGAGTTTATTGAATTTTTCTTAATCTATGGGTGTTTACTTTGCAGAAAAATGGAGAAAAAATGCATTCTCCAAAAGTCCTTTTTTCCAGTTCTAAAAGGCATTCTTTGCAGGAATAAAGCACAGAAAGTACGATACTGTGAAATATACATTTGGTCTTCAACCCTGTTTCTTGACAAACAACTCCTAAAAATCCTTGGAAACTTCAAAGTGATGTCTTTCTATAGGCAAATGAGTTGACAGATAGCTGGCCACCCAAGGTAGCTTCAGGACAGAGGCTGATTGCCTGAAAAAACAAGGCCTGTAGAGGGTTGTTGCTTTTAACTCCACCCACAACCTCCAGGGAGGGCAGAGAGGCTGAAGACTAAGTCGATCACCAATGACCAGTGGTTTAACCAATCATGCCAATGTGATGAATCCTCCATAAAAATTCAAAAGGACAGAGTTTGGAGAAGTTCTAGATAGTGGAATATGTGGAGGTTTCTGGAGGGTGGAGCAGCCTCCCATACCTCACCCTATGTGTCTCTTCATCTTTATCTTGTGTAATATCCTTTATAATAAACCTGTAAATGTAAGTGTTTCCCTGAGCTCTGTGAGCTGCTTAAGCAAATTAATCAAACCCAAAAAGAGTATCATGGGAACCCTGATTTATAGCCTCCAAAGCACAGCTAAAACAACCTGTGGCTTGTGGTTAGCATCTGAAGGCAGCAGCAGGGAGGGGAACATTCTTGGGGACTGAGCCTTCAACCACTGGGATCTGATGCTATCTCAAGGTAGACTGTGTCAGAATTAAATTGGAGGACACCTACCTGGTGTCTGCTACAGAAATTACTACTTGCTTGGTGTGTGGGGAAACCTCACATATATAGGGTCATAGAAGACTTCCGAGTTGATTGTTGTTGAGTAAGAAAATAGAAAAAGTGCTTTAATTGTGCATGAGTTTTTTCTACTCTTAATACGCTACTAGTATGAACCAGTAATAATCTATATTCTAATATGGTTAGTTATCATCCAAATGAATCAAATATTTCCTTTTCTGAACTTTGCTTAATATTGAAAGATTTAAACAAACTCATAGAAATAAACAGCTCATTAAAAATGTACAATGCAAAGAAAAAAAAAACAAATTGTAGTTCTAATAATGTACAATGTTTTTTTAACCCAGCAACTGAATTGTGAGTCTTTCTATTCCCCACACATTCAACTTCTCACTACACTACAGACGGCCTCCTCCTCCCTCTCCAAGATTAACCTCAATGCTTCGCTTCTCTTCTGAACTCCTTCCTGACATCCAATCTGGGTCCAATGTTCCCAGCACTGCTGTAATACTTTGTGTAATCCTTCACCATAAGGGTGCACACAAGGTGTCATAGTCTTACAATCAGTTCGCTTGTGTGTTTTTTCCAGCCAGAGTATGAGTTGGAGTTAAAGACTGTATATTTCACTTTTCCATCAACTGGGAGCACAGAAAATGGTCTAGAATAGTGGTCAAAAGAGATTTAAAGTCTTAAATATGTGAATAAAATAATGAGCTGTTTGCTCATAAATATAATTTGTTTGGTGATATTTAAGTTATTTTAATAATCAAGGAAAATACTACTCAACCTCTGACACATTTTAACTATTCAACAATTTCTATCACAAATTGAACACTTTGAGTTCCCTGCCAAAAGGAAACCTGAAAGCACAAGCTGTGGAGGCTGTCGGGTGGTATGCTCTCAGCATGAGCCAATACCTTGAAGCGAATGGCCTACTGCCTTTTAGAGTGCCAGGACTTCCAGGTGTCATTACACCGAACACACACCAACTTTCTGGAAAGGCACAAGGCAGTGGAAGAATGGAAGCACTTGAAGTCTCCTCTGCCACATAAAGCTCCAACCCTCATTCAAAAAACTGAATATCACATATGAAATTAAAAGTTATACAAATTTGAGGAGCATCATTTGAATTAATTATGAAAACAGTTTATACTGAAAAAGGGAATCTTCTCAAAATCACTTTAAATAGAGCCTCTTAAGAAGTCACTTTTAATGGAAAAAGTCAGATATTAATAGAGGGCAGTTATGAATTATTAAAGATAGAAAAATCTGAGTTTATTTATAAAAAGACTGATGGGCCCACTTTTCAAGGTACTTATATATGAGCATAAAAGAAAGCTCAAAAGTATATCATTCAGTCTCTGTCTTAGTAAAAAAGATACCTAAACAGATAAAGGCTGTAGATACCGAATAAAAATCATTTTAAAATAAGTAAAATTTAACGGATACATTTAAATTTATATTTCAAAATAGTTAAGGAGTCCATAACTGTCTTCCAAAAATGAAATTTCAAATAATTCTTGATTTAACATCTAAAGGATAATATACTTGTTAAATGATGAAACACCTAGGCTTGTATAATCTACTATTAAGAAAAGAAAAGATATCAGTTGAAAACTCATGTCATGCCTCTTAGGAAGCTGCAGTGGTGATGATGATGAACAGTTCAGGCCAGTCAAGAGTCTAGAACTCTGGTATTACTTCAGCTCTTAGTTCCCTTTGAGATCTTGGCCAAGTTACCTACCTAAGCTTTCAGAGGTACGTTTACTAATTTATAAAATGAGCAAATGTTACTAGACAATTTCTTAGTTTTATTAAGCTCTAACCAGCATGGCACATGTATACATATGTAACTAACCTGCACAATGTGCACATGTACCCTAAAACTTAAAGTATAATAAAAAAAAGTAAATAACACTCAAATTAAATGATTATTTCTCAGAACTGTTTTGGGGAGCAAGAAAACACAGGACTTTATTAACAACTATGATAATTTCTATCTACCTAGACCATAGGTAAGTCATTCCAGTGTTTTCGGGTTTCATCTTTCTCTTTCCTCCAAGAAGGACACCTAATTTTGACCTTTCTTCGTTCTAAAAATGATTTTCCGTGTCTTCCACAATTTTTTTCATCTTCTTTTCCATGTGGCATCAAATAGCATGAGAGTTATTAATTAAAGGAGGGGCGAGGAGAGTATAAAAAACAACTGTCCCAACTGAACCTCCCATACTACCACTATCCGCGCTAAGCTATAGCCTATATTATATGTGTGTACTTGTATGTGTGTGTAAGTATACATAACACATAATTTCTATGTATGCATGTGTGTTTATACATGTACATGGTAGGTGGGTTTCACATGGAACACTTTTACTTTTCTAATTCTCTCCAACCCATGCCCATACCATTTGCTAAATTCAAAAAGAGAAAAGGCCTATTTATGTGACTTCCACACAATTTCCTTCCTTTCTTGGTTTTTAAATTACTTCTATTTTTTCATAAATCATCATCAAGAAAAGATAACTTATATCCTAAGAAAAAAAGCATTCCCTGAATTTAAAGTTGAATAATTTACTCAGATGGAATAAAATTAAATTAAACAAATAAATAATAAGTAGGATCTACTAGATTAAGAAACCAATACAAATAAATTATATTTTTAGAAAAGGAATTTTTTGGAGTATACTACCTTTCCTTAGTTATTTATATACAAGTATGCAGCTCAGTTTGAAACTGCTTTAAATATTTAAAATGTCATTGCAACAGAACTAATAATACAGTATCTTGGTATAACAGCAACAATAAAGACAAGTTCTTTATGTATGTTAATACACATATTTTTCATTAAAATATTTTGAGGTATGTACTATTATTTTTCACTATAAGAAAACTGAGACACGACAAAATTAAATAATTTGCTCAAGGACACACATTTAGGTAAGCCACAGAACTAACGTTCTAATTTAGGCAGTGAGCTTACTTATTTCAATAATATTTGATACTATTAACTTCTAGAACATGAAAACATAAATCACCAGTCCCGTACTAGAAACACCAAGATTCCCTTGGGTAGATGTAACTTGTTATCTGTGTCATGTAAGACAATTTTATGAAAACAAATGAAGTCATTTTCCAAACATTCAGTATAACCTTGAATAACTCAAATACTATTAAAGACCTGTCTCATTTATGAATCCCCTTGGATCTGTTTGTATTTTTATATGCCCCACCTCTTTAGTTAATATTTCATAAATTTAAAATCGACTATTTAAAGGAACATTTCATTTGATTGCCCTAAATCTCTCTTTCTTGTCATTCAGTGTGTGTCCTCTAATTATAGCATTATAAAATTTGTTGGATAAGTTCTTGTTTATTATCTTCCAAACCTTATAAACTTTGATCATCTCTCCTTTCAACACTTCAACTTTTCATACAAAGAGTTCCTTTAAATGCATTACATAAAAAATTCAAGAGTTGAGATTGTTTCAATTTCAGTCCTAAAATTTCAAAGAAATCCAGAAACTTGTTACTCAGCCATGTCAAGAAGAATTCAAAAAAAGTGCTCCTAATGTTAAAAATTTCTGATTCCATAGTCTCTATTCTTACAAGTGACAGTGCAAAAAATTCCCAAGGACAAATAAACTATGCCATTTCTTAATTCAAAAGTTCCAAGAAAAAACAAACAACAACAATAAACTAACCACTCACATACATGCCACGTCACAGACATGGTCATATTTTTAAATTTTAACATACAGGCAAAATGTTTAATGTTAACTAGAAAAGTATCAATAACAGCAGCAGGATGATAGGTCTTTGATAACAAAAATGTTAGCAGAAACTACTTACAGTGTTTAGCAATTTTGCTTTTCACATCCCTCCCACATTAAAGATTCAAAGTTTTTTAACTTTTTTTTTTTTTTTTTTTTTGAGATGGAGTCTCACTCTGTCACCCAGGCTGGAGTGCAGTGGTGTGATCTCAGCTCACTGCTACCTCAGCCTCCCGAGTAGCTGGGACTACAGGCATGCACCACCACGCCTGGTTAATTTTTGTATTTTTAGTAGAGACGAGGTTTCACCATACTGGCCAGGCTGGTCTCAAACTCCTGACCTCATGATCCGCCTGCCTCGGCCTCCCAAAGTGCTGGGATTACTGGCATGAGCCACCGTGCCCAGCCCAACTTTTTTTTTTAACACAAAGCTGGCATCCTTTTTTTCCTAGATTCTCAACATTTCCTTTCTTCCTTTTTTTCTTTTTTTTAATTGCTCAGGTTTGAGTGCAGTGACACAATCACAGCTCACTGTAACCTTGAAATCCTGGGCTCAAGTGATCCTTCTGCCTATGTCTCTCAAATAGCTGAGCCTACTCGAGTAGCTGAACCTACAGGCACACACCACCACACTCAGCTAATTGTTACATATTTTTGTAGAGACAGAGTCTCACTCTGCTGCCCAGACTCATCTCGAACTCCTGGCCTCAAGCAATCCGCCAACTTCAAAGTTCTGGGATTACAGACATGAGCCACTGCAACTGGCCATTTCCTTGATTTTTTAACTGATTCCTTCTCTTGTTCGAGTCTCTCAAAAGATAGAACAACCTTGCTGAACACCTCATTCTCTACTCCTTCTCTCCTCTCTGCAGCCAAACATCTCCAGATAAGTCCATGGCCCACACCTGATGCCCATTTGCTCACTTTCCATCATTCATTAGCTCACTGCAACAGGCCTACCAAATTCACTCTACCAAATTCATCTGCCAAGGTCTCCAAGGACTTTTGTTTCTCTAGCTAACAAACTGACCTCTCAGCAGCATTCCACAGAGATCCTCATAACCTACTGGAAACCGCTTTTACTTGCCTTCCACGACACCACACTCTTTAAGCATTGTTTTCCTACTTTCCTGGATGCTCTTTCTCAGTTACTTTTTATTTTCACCTACTCTGTTGACCATCAGCTGTTGGTTTCCTCAGAATTCTGTCCTAAGCATACATTTCTTTCTAAACCACATTTTCACTTTAGGTACTCTCATCCGCAATCATAGTTTCAGTTATGCAATGCAGATCTCCATCTCCAACCCAGATCTTACTCCTGAATCCCAGACCATACATTTGATTGCCTTCTAGACAACTTTTATTGGATGTTTTACGAGCCTCTTAAGTTCAATAAATAGCTCTAAAACGGAACTCACCATTTTCCCTTCAGAACCTTCCTTCCTCTCTTCCATTGAGAATTAGTTCAATAAATAACTCTCTAACTTACCAAGACAGAATGAAGATCCTTGCTTTCTGCTACCTCACCTTCTACATGCAGCAGTCACCATGGCTTCTCAAATATGCCTTCTGAACAATATTCAGATATGACTTCCCTTCATCCCTACCTACCTTTCTAGTCTAAGTCACCATTGTTTCTATCCTGGGATTTCACTCTTTTCTCCAAAGTGATCTTATCTATAAATTATTTCTGAATTATGCTTAAATATGCTGCTTAAAACTATCCAAAGTCTTTCTATTGTTGTCATTTTAGATTCTAAAATTGCTATGAGGCCTTGCTAGATTTAGCCACTGATTTCCTCTCCCAGCTTCATCTCATAAAGGTCTCCCATCTGCTTTCCGTATTCTGGCTGTGGCAGAATAAAGTTGGCTACAGCTTCTTGGTCACAGCTCTATTAAGATTGAAATATATTTCTTCTCCTCTTGCATATGAACTCACTCTAAGGAGGCTTAGCCAATAGAATGCAGCAGAAATGACCTTACCTAAGCCCCTGGCCTAGTCTTTAAAAAGACTGGCAGCATGTGTTTTCTGTCTTAGAACATTTGTTCATCCCTGGGACACTCCTTAGAATGCAGTCATCATGCAATTCGAAACCCAGGTCACATGGCAAGCCTCCAGCTTACAGCCTGCAACCGCCAGCCATGACAGTGAACTATCTTAGATTTTTCCCACTGCATGAAGCCCAGCTGAATTTACACATGGCAAAACTCACAGCTGATACTTGTAAACCTACAGATTCATGCGAGGTAATTAAATAATTGCTTTAAGCTATTAAGTTTTGGGCTGGTTTGTTATGTAAGAGTAGACTACAGGAACAAATGTTTATATTCCATCTTGTCTGTGTTTCAACTCACAGAGATAGAAACTATGTTTTGCTTGTTCACCATCATATTTCCAATGCTTACCAGAGTTACTGGTTTACAGCAGGTGCCCAATTAATATTCATTGATAGACATTACTAATTAATAGATAAATGAAAAATAAATTATTAATATCCTATCTTAACAAGGGCAGTATAACCTAATAATAAAAGATGCTGGGCTTTTAGACAACACTTCATGGTTTAAATTATGCCTCTTGTATTTACTGCTGACTGATCAGGAAATGTTGCAAAAACTCTCTGTGTCTCAGTTTAATTATCTGAGAAGTAGAGGATTTTGAGGATTAAATAAGATTATAGTACGTGTGTGTGGGTGAGAGAGAGAGAGCCTGTGTGTATTTATGAACAAATGGCTAAAGGCCCCCAGAGAATGTTAGTTGCTATTATTTATTTATTAAAATGATTAACTGTGAGGCAGAGAAAGTGAATAGCTCTTCTGAGTTCACCTTGCTGGCTAGCTGCAGAGATGGGACTAGCAACCTGCTTTCCTGATTGACCTTTTTTTCTTTTCCATCTTATTTCTTTTTCTTTTATTATGTTACAATCATCTGTGGTGGGTAGAATAAGTGGTCCCCCATGTCCTAATTCCCAAAACCTGTGAATATGCTAGGTTATATGTCAAATGAAATTAAGATTGCAGTTAGAATTAAAGCTACTAATGAGCTGAGTTTGAGATGGGGCAATTATCCTGGGTTAATCAGATGGCCCCACTGTAATTGTAAGGGTTCTTGTAAGTGAAAGAGTAATTCAAAAGAAGGAGAGTACTAGAGAGACACAATGCAAGAAAGACCAGGCCTTCCATTGCAGGATTTGGAGATGGAAGGAGGCCATGAGCCAAGGCATGCAAGTGGCCCCTAGAAGTTGGACAAGGCAAGGAAATGAATTATCCCCTAGAGACTCCAGGAAGAAAAGCAGCCCTGCTGACACCTCAATTTTAGCCCACTGAGACTAATTTCACACTTCTAACCTCCAGAACTGTAAAATAATAGATTTGTATTGTTATAAATCACGGTTTGTAGTAATTTGTTATGGCAGCAATAGAAAGCCAATACATTACCCAATCAATGTGGTGAACTTATAAACCTGCATGCAGTTTCAAAGTTTAATACATGATACATTTGCAGAAGTGGTTGTGGAATTTATGGTACTTTATTCACATATTTTCATTTGGGACCATTTAGATTCTTCTATCTTCCTTTATTAATATATTTTACCACTAAAAAAGATAATATTTAAATTTTTTATAACTAAGAGTAAAGTTCAAAAATGAGGAAAGGTAAAGATAGAGAAATAGTGGAAAAGAAAAATAAAGTTAATTGTAATAATTCAAGGATTTTTGAGTGTAAATCGCCACCAGAAAGATCAGCATCTATGATCTTGACTCTCCCTTGGGGAAGAGAACTTCATCTTCCTGACTCCTCATTGGACAAAACTATTGAATTCATTGCAATTATAATAAGATTCTCATTGACTATATACTGTGTAGATATTTTTTAAATAGCTAAATGTCTGCCAAGGCAGCTAACTCAACACACTATTAAATTGATTTAGGGCAACGGGGTACAGAAGCTGTCACACCTGTAAACGATCCTTTAACCATCTGTTGTGGTGCATTTATATGCTAAAATCTTCAGAAGTAGCAAAACCCTTTGATCCCACCTGGTTGACCATATTTTCTGAATTAATTCCAATAAAATAGAATAGAATTATAATACATGAGCTCTGCGTTCCTTAAACAGCAACAAGAATGTTTAGGTGGATTTTTTGGTATACTGTTTTCGAACCACTTTTAAAATCCTGAGCCACTACGGAAAAAAAAACTCTTCAAGTGAATACAACCAAAAGTTATTTTTATTTTAAACAGTATTAATATTTATAATTTCAGGAAGGCAAATATAAAACAGTCATCTCAGAGTAATCTATTAGTGTCTGCTTATTGCTTTGAGTATTCACCAGGGAATGAGAAAAGAAAACAGGAATAAAAAAGAAGGAAAAAGAATGCCTTGGAAAAAACAAGGGTATAATATCAACCACTTTAAATTGAAGAGCTTAATATATTTTCTGCTTCTCCACTCAAAGGAAATAACCGTGTAAGATTGTGGCCTAGTTTGCAGAAATCCTGCTATTCGTAGCTTACCTTGACAAATTTAAATGTCAACCAGAAAAGTCATATTTTTAGTAAGCATGTGTTAACTCCTCTGGGCTAAATAATTAACAGTTTACACACTCTGTCTTTTTATAAAAGTATAACTTGGTTGTAATTGGGGACTCGGTTTTGTGTTCCTTTTTCCTGTCCTACCATATACAACTTTGATCAGTAATAAATCATTTTGGAGGTATTAATATACACGGAAAATAGAAGCAAAGTGGTTTCCCTAAGAAGTTTTTATGGTGACTTCGGTACTTTGCTCTTATTCTGGTCCTTTCTTTAGGGGTTAATGAGAGAGAGAGAGAGGGAAATTGAGCTAAAAAAGAGTATAGTGTGTCTCTGTTAATGAAAGATAAATATATACCAAGAGATTTGTTTGGATGCAACACAAAAAGTAATCAATTAAATAGTGGTCAGAATAGATTCTAGGCATGTAAACTGGGTTGAAATTTGGGGCAAGGCTTAGAGGAAAGCTAGACTATAGCTCAGAAGCCGTATGGGCACTCAAAATTCATTCCTGATGCCCTCTAAATCTAAGAGGTGATTGCCAGGACAATTTGTTGGGAGTTCATAACTGGTTTGGTGGAAAGTAACAATCTTCTTCCTGATTTTTCGTTATTAAGATTGGCCCAATAACTTCTATGGACTTGAGTTTGAAGTTAGAGCCCATCCAGCAAAAAAAAGTTACCATTATTTGGGAAGGACAGGGATGCAGAAAGAGATCAAGGGATGATAAAGAGTAGCCTAATGCTTGACTCCCCAAAATGCAAAGTTAGGTGTGTTCACCAAGCTTCCATATGAAAATTTAGATAATAAGCTTATTAAGTCTCCTTATTTATGAAGATTACAAGTGAAGTTCCCTAATGAAACAGTTTCAATCATGCAATTTTGATACTTATACTGGCCACCAAAATAGGACCAAAATATAGAAGACAATTTTGGTCATTAAAAAGTTAAAGACAATTTTGGTCATTAAAAAATTAACAAGTTCTTAAAGGACCATTATCTAATATGGATAAAGAGGACGTTATATTTCCCAGCAAGAGGGTAGCAGGGGTTTCAATTCATCAAAACTTTTGAGCATATAACCAGTAAAGCGCATGGTATAATGGAAAGAACAAAATAATTTTTGAACTCCTATAAAATCCTAGGTCTTCCACAGACTGATGCAGGAACTGATTTGAAGGCAAAATCAGGAAGCTGGCAGGAAGAGTAGGGTATAGGAGCACAAAAGAGACAATATTATATACTGCTTTGACAGAAAAGACACATATTTTCAAAAAAAATACTAAACACCAGAACAATGTAAATACCCAAAGATAATATGCAACTGAGCTGAACTAACAAATACAAAGCAAAAGAAACATCATGAAGGTGGAGGAGGTATTTTTTAATCCTTAATAATTTAGCTAATCTAATTTCCACATATTGTCTTTCAGCAAACTGGCTTATGTGACAAGTTTGTCATTCAGTGAATTAGATTATTTCTCTGCAATTTCTTAGCTAAATAAGTTTAGTCAAGTTACTTAATTTCTGAGTCTTGTTATTTTTAATTTGTTTGATTGGTGTTTGCTGATAGGATAAAATAACACTTAAAAAATAGTACTCAAAACATATTAGATGCCAAATATATCCTTTTCAAATTTTAATATACACAAGGCAATGTAGACAAATATTATAGAGACCAAAATAGGAATAACATTTAGTGCATACCCACATTTTGAATGCAAAGGTAAAATAAATAAGATTTAGAGCATACTCATATTCTGAATACAAAGATTTAAAAAATATATGTTAAATGTTGATATATAAAATTATGTGTCAACTTTATTTAGAAGTTCCCCTGCACAAGCTCTATTGCCTGCCGCCATGTAAGATGTGCCTTTGCTCGTCCTTCACCTTTGCCACGATTGTGAGGCCTCCCCAGCCATATGGAACTATGAATCCATTAAACCTCTTCCCTTTATAAATACCCAGTCTCAGGCATGCCTTTAGAGCAGCATGAGAATGGACTAATACACGTAATATCTTGAAAAGTCTTAGAAAGTATTATTTTGACTTTGCCCTCAACAATGAATAAGAATTTTAACAATAAGGCAGAGCTAAATGAAAGGCCAAATCAATAGAGAAAACGGTAAGTGAGGGAGCTAAGAAGAAAAGGAGCAGGAATGAGGTGAGGTAGAGGAGAAAGAGAGAAAGGGAGAAGAAGGGAAGAAAAAGAAGGAAGAAAGAGGAGGAGGGGGAGGAAATGAAGGAGGAAAAAGGGGAGGAGACCACCAACAATCACAATAACAACATCATGAATGTGACAAAGGCTCCTGTTATCCCTCAATATCTAGTTTTCCCTTTTTTTCCAAAGTGATAGCAATTGAAACTGGGCATATATTTGATTTTTGTAAAGATGACATATTCTAGCATTTTATGCATCTAGATGTGGCCAGGTTACTAAATTGTAGCCAATGACATGTGAGAGAAAGTGATATATGGAAATTCCAGGATATGTTTTAAAGGCAGGGGGAGTGACCTTTTTCTTCACTTCCTCGTTCATGGTGCTAGGATTGGGGACTTGGTGCTAAGTCACCATTGATCATGCTGAAAGGGACAAAGTGTTTCAGATGGCAGAATCTGGGTTCCTAAATAATAGCATAAAATATCTATCATGTAAGCCCTTGACCATCTATATCTAGGTTGCTATGTGACACAGAATTACAGCTTTATATTGATTAAGCCACAGTTATATGGGGTCCATTTTTATTGTAATTAACAGTATGAATTCAAGAAATGGTACACAATCTGATATGAATAAAATACAGAATGTCTGGGAGAGAGAGAATGAATGACAAGGCCAGGAAGTAAAGTCCTGGACAAGTCTAAACTATTATATTTAGCTTCTCTGCAATGGAAAGTCACAGATCACTTTCAAAAGGAGTAGAACATGATCAAATATATATGTTAGAAAAATAAATAAAATGTGTAGAACAAATTATAAGGAATTGTCTTTACAAGAAAAAAGGACAATGAACTCTGTTATGACATAGACTTGTGACCACAACAGTAGGAGTAGGAATGAGAAGAATTCTGATTTGGAGATTGAACTGACAGAATTGTGCAAGTAAAAAAGAAGAATGTATGAGCAAGGAGGAGGCATAAAAAATACCTGTAACCAAATACAATTCTAATCTAGTTAAGTATCATAAAAGAAAGTACAGATGTAATGGTGTTACCTGGCACTGAGTTATAAGGAATTTTAAAAATTACATTAAATTCTAATCAAGTCTAAGTGACAATTGGAAATGCAAGTGTGGAGGACAAGTTAGAGTTTGTTATCTATATTCAGTACTTTGAAATAGGAACAGCAGTGGAAGACTTGGTAGTAAACAAAATGGACAGGAAGGAGGATTATATAGAACGAAAGTAAAGAGAACAGAAAACAGAATCATATAATGTTCTTGCTTCTCTTTTAAATTATTTGCATTTTGTTCTTCTTCCAGGACACAGGATGAATGTACCCTAAAGTTTATATCATCTGTGAACATAAAATGGCCTGTGAAATAAACTCTCTACAGGATTACAGAGCAGTAAGGGAGCTTGAATTGCCTGGATAGCATGACAGAGCTGTAGGAAAGCTTTAACTACTTTCATAGCTAAAGAAAGTAACATGCAAACAAGCAAAATGATTTGTTCAAGGGAGCTTCACTACAATAGCAGACATCTCCCCAATCCCAGTATGCTGGAGCATATTTTGAAGCTTCATAATTTATAAATTCTAGTGAAGGTAGGCCAAAGACATTTTCTCTTCCTCTTCACTTTATTTATTTATATTTTTCAGACAGGTTCTCACTGTGTTTCCCAGGCTGGAGTGCAGTGGCTCAAGCATGGCATACTGCAGTCTCAACCTCCTGGGCTCAAGCAGTCCTCTCATTTCAGCCTCCTTAGTAGGTGGGACCACAGGTGCACACCACCACGTCTACGTATGTTTTATTTTTTATATTTTTGTAGAGATGGTTTCTTGCCATATTACCCAGGCTGGTCTCGAACTCCTAGACTCAAGCAATCATCCTGTCCTGTCTTGGCCTCCCAAAGTGCTGAGATTATAGGCATGAGCCACCACAACTGGGCATCCCCTTCCTTTATCTTCTACAATTTTTTTTCTGTTTCTTTCTGCCTTATAACCATTGGAACTTATAGGGGGAACCCGCCCCTGATAATTCAACGTGGGTCCTTTTCTATTTTCCCTAAGTGTCGGCTGCTCTGAGAAATAAAGGGAAAGAGTAGAAAAGAGAGAAATTTTAAAGCTGGGTGTTCGGGGAGACATCACATGTCAGCAGGTTCCGTGATGCCCCAGAAGCCGCAAAACCGGCAAGTTTTTATTAGTGATTTTCAAAAGGGGAGGGAGTGTCCAAATAGGGTGTGGGTCACAGAGATCACATGCTTCACAAAGTAATAAAATATCACAAGGCAAATGGAGGCAGGGCGAGATGACAGGACAAGGGCGAAATTAAAATTGCTAATGAAGTTTCGGGCATGCATTGTCATTGATAAATCTTATCAGGAGACAGGATTTGAGAGCAGACAACCGGTCTGTCCAAAATTTATTAGGTGGGAATTTCCTTGTCCTAATATGCCTGGGAGTGCTACAGGAGACTGGGGCTTATTTCATCCCTTATCTTCAACTGTAAAAGACAGACGTCCCCAGAGTGGCCATTTTAGAGACCTCCCCCTAGGAATGCATTCTCTTTCTCAGGGATGTTTCTTGCTGAGAAAAAGAATTCAGTAATATTTCTCCTATTTGCTTTTGAAAGAGGAGAAATATGGCTCTGTTCCGCCCGGCTCTCAGGCAGCCAGACCTAATAGTTATCTCCCTTGTTCCCTGAACATTGCTGTTATCCTGTTCTTTTGTCAAGGTGCCCAGATTTCATACTGTTTAAACAATTTGTGTAGTTAACGCAATCATCACAGGGTCCTGAGGTGACCTACATCCTCAGCTTAGGAAGATGACGGGATTAAGAGATTAAAGTAAAGACAGGCATAGGAAATTACAAGAATAGTGACTGGGGAAGTGATAAATGTCCATGAAATCTTCACAATTTTCATTTAAAGATTGCAGTAAAGACAGGTGTAAGAAATTATAAAAGTATTAATTTGGCGAATTAATAAATGTCCATGAAATCTTCACAATTTATGTTCTTCTGCCATGGCTTCAGTGGGTCCCTCCATTCAGGGTCCCTGACTTCCCGCAACAGAACTCTAACATTTTTTAAAAGAATCAGTAATACTGAGGCTTAGTTAGCAAGATTCTATAACATTTGGGTTTTCATAGTCTTCAATTGTGCTGGATAAAATTATTTCTAGTAGAAAATTTAGTTGGTTGCCATAAAAATTATTTTAATAAAGTAAATTATCTTCATAAATAGATTAAAAGATCAAAAGAAAATTATATACTGGTCTCACAAGTGAAGCTGAAGTGTTGTGATGAATGATACTTTTGAAATCAATCCTGCAGATTTTCAGAAATTTTTCGTTAAATTGTTATTTCTTGCATTTCAGTTGAGAAGACAATGCAATCATCTATTATGAATAATATTTAGAGAAAGTAGTCAAAGGCTCATTGATCTTTGTAAGCAGTTAGACCTGTATTTTTAAGACACATTTACTTTTTCAGGCTCCAAAGCAATAAAGATAAAATCTCCCTTCAATGGTGTGAAAGAGCAAAATAAATCCCATGAACAAATCACAACCTCAGACGGCGATTAAATATTGGAAAGAAAAAACCACATGATATATCTGAAAGTGGCACAGCACAGTAAAAAGTCACAGGGCTTGGGATAAAAAAGTGATAGATTCCATCCCAGCTTTCTCGAAGGTGACACTAGGAAAGTTAACCTCTGTGTTTATCTGGCATTTACCTGACACTTGTTTTTATCTGACAATTTCTTGTCATGGTTTCACTTGGGTTATTTTGAAAGCATAATTGATTTCTTCCAACTTTGATTAGCTTTTTAATGCTTCCTACTAAGGCTAGAATGATAAGGTTTTTTATTTTAAAAACTCTACTACAAAAAATAATGCTTTCCAAATACCTCAACACTCACAATGACCTGTAATTTAATCCTATTTTACAGATGATGGTACTGCAAATAAATCAAGCAATTAACAAAGCAGAATCCAAATTTGGCTCTCCCCATTACAAAATCATGTCGCTTTCTACACATCTTAGAGTTCATCCTTCTAGATACCAAGTCCTTCTAGATATCCAGATGTCATCTGCTTTCTAGATATCAAGTCATGATGGCAGAAAAAAAGTTTTTGTAATTTCCCTAGTTTCAGTTACAGATTAATTAAGTATCATACTATAGGGAGAATGTGGAAGTGTGGACTAGATGCAGTGGCCAGTTCCTCAATAAGAAATTAATTCTCTTAAAAGGAGGAAAGAGTTGACATTTGTGTTCCAGTTGCTCCCTAGAACACAAATGGTTCTGTGTGATCATAATTTCAGAATTTATTTCTATCTAAGATCATGATTTAAGTTGTTTTGAGTTGTTGCATTATTTTAATTTCACTAGAAAAATTCACTTCAATTAATATTTAATGAGCTTATTCAAGTTATGTGTGTGGTAAGGATAAGATTGGAATCTAATTATGTTTACCATGAATACATGCTCATTGTTAAAAAATAAAGAAAACACATAAAACAGTGAAAGAGAGTGGAAACCTCTCATAACTGTATCACAAACATATATATATGTAATATATATTATATATAATATATAATATATAACATATATGTAATATATAATATTACAATTTGATGTAAAGCAGCTCTCAATAGTTTGCTGTATCTTCTGAAGACATTTTATTGGTACCTATAGATATGTATTACACACACATATACACAGTACTTTTATTTAAAAGAATCAAGAATTTTTATACTTAACATGATAAAATTTTTCTGTCTCACTGTATATAAAACTACATGTACGAATGATATCTCATTCACGTTTTATTTTGCATTTATCTGATGCTTAGCAATGTTAAGCATTTTTTCATATGCTTGTTGGCCATTTGTATGTATTCTTTTGAAAAAAGACTATTCATATCCTTTGCCCACTTTTTATAGGGTTATTTGGTTTTTATGTTATGGTTGTTTATTTTGTTTTTGTTACGGTTGTTGAGTTGTTTGAGTCCCTTGTGAATTCAAGATATCACACCCCTGCTGGATGCATAGTTTGCAAATATTTTCTCCCATTCTGCAGGTTGTCTGTTCACTTTGTTGATCATTTCTTTTGCTGTGTAGAAGCTTTTTAGTTTAATTAAGTCCCATGGGACATGGTCTTACACCCGTCAGAATGGCTATTATTAAAAAGACAAAAAACAACAGATGTTGGTGAGGACGCAGAGAAAAGGGAATGCTTATACACTGTTGGTAAGAATATAAACTAGTAAAACCCCTATGGAAAACAGTATGGAGATTTCTCAAATAACTAAAAATAGAACTAGGATTTTATCCAGCAATCCGACTACTGGGTATATACCCAAAGGAAAATAAATTATTATATTAAAAAGATACCTGCCCTCATATTTTTATCGCATCACTGTTCACAAAAGCAAAGATGTGAAATAAACGTAAATGTCCATCAGTGGATGATTGGATGAAGACAATATGGTGTGTGTGTGTGTGTGTGTGTGTATTCAGCCATAAAAAGAATGAAATCATGTGTTTTGCAGCAACATGGATGGAACTGCAGGCCATTATTTTAAGTGAAACAACTCAGAAACAGAAAGTCAAATACCACATGACCTTATTTATAAGTGGGAACTGAACAACATGGCCATAGAGTGTGGAATGATAGACGGGGAGACTGGGTAAGAGGGAGAAAAGGTGGTAGGGATGAGAAATTACCTATTAGGTACAATGTACACTATTCAGGTGATGGTTACACTAAAAGCCCAGACTTCAACACTACCTAATATATCCATCTAACAATACTGCACTTGTGCCCCTTAAATTTATACAAATATTTTAAAACTATGTGCACTATATTTTCATAACTACAGAAATATGTCAAATTGATTGGTTGTCATTTAATTAACTAATTCATGATTGGTGACCAGGTACGTTAAATTCAAATTTTCACCACTGAAAAACAGTGAGTATCCTCTACTTATATCTTTGACCATATAAGTGAATATCCCAAGAACAAATTAGTAGAAGTAAAACGTCTAGGTTAAATATACACATTTGATTAAGTTAAAGCCTCTCCAACTCCGGGTGACTGTCCATTGCCTATTTCACACACCCTCAACACAGGATAGTTCCAATATATACAATACTATCAATTTGACAGTTTCTTAACATGTTTGCTGGATATTTGTATCTCTTCTTATTATTGCATTTCTTGACCTTTGACCATTTTCATATTGAGTTGTTTGCCTTTTTCTTTTTGATTTCAGGGGCTCTTTCTGGACTATAGACTATGGATATTAACAATTTATCAGTTACATGAAGCAGAAACATTTTCCCAATCTGATTTTTTAAATGGGTTAACTCTATCTTCTATGACATAAATTGGTTTTGAGTTTTATGTCATCAAATCTACTAACCGTTTCCTTTATGGCTTATGTTCTTTGTGTTATATCCTTTAACAGATTACCTCTGTTTAGGCCTAGACTTTAAAACGATGCTTCCATATGTTCTTATAGTACACACAGAAAATAGAGAGCTTATGTTATTTTTTCCAGATAATTATCTAATTGTTTTCAAATCATTGGTAGATTAATGTAACTCCCACCCTCCCCAACAATTAAAAAACTTCCTTTATCCTTAGAGTATAATCATACATACATATTTCTGGATTTCTAGACAGAAAAAAGAGCATTAATGTCTCTCATTTTTAGTCTAACCCTGTGACTGCCATTAGGGAAAAAAAAAAAAAAGAAAGTATGTGTGTGTGCGTGTACTTTTACTCTTTTACTTTAAAATATTTCTGACAAGTCTACTCTTTGACGAAAAAGATTTATGTTACCTGTATTTGACAAATCTTTTACAAGAACCTTTTTCTCTAATGTTTATTTTGCCATTTCCCTGATTAGCATAAGATAAATTTTGGTTATACCTGAAAGTGGGGGTAAACAGAATAATAACAAACATTAATGAGCTTGTCTCAGCACTAGTTAAAATTCCCAGTGAAATTATCTCATTGTATCAATTTTGTGGGATATGAAACAGGAGCAGCAATAGGAACTGATTAATCATTTTGATTTCTATAAAGAAGCAATTTTCCCAAATATAATAATTTTAATAAACTTTGGCAGAGGCAATTGATCAAACAAAATTTTAAGTTCTAGTATTCTATTCTGCTTTCAATTAAATTTTTGAAACCCCACCGTAGGAAATCTCCATAGATTAGGATAGCAGTTCTCAAACAGTTTCAGATGAATATACTTATACAATCTTAAAAATTATTAAGGACCCCAAAGAGCTTTTGTATACATGAGTTACACTTATTCCCACTTACTGTATTTTAAATTAAAACAAAAAGGGGCCAGGCATAGCGGTTCATGTCTGTAATCCCAGCACTTTGGGAGGCCAAGGTGGGTAGATCCCTTGAGCTCAGGAATTCGAGATTAGCCTTGGCAACGTGGCAAAACCCTGTCTCTGCCAAAAATACAAAAATGAGCTAGGTGTGGTGGTGTGTGCCTGTGATCCCAGCTACTTGGGAGGATGAAGTGGGAGGATGGCTTGAGCCCAGTAGGCAGAGGTTGCAGTGAGCCAAGATAATGCCACTGCACTCCAGCCTGGGTGACACAGCAAGACCCTGTCTCAAAAAAAACCAAAAAGGTGGGGGATTAAGATATTTATCAGTTCATTTAAAAAATAATAATAGTAATAAACACCACAATTTTATATTAATAACATATTTTGTGAAAAATAACTACATGGTCCCCCCAAAATTAGGAGAGTAACACTGCTTTTATTTCTGCAAATCTCTTTTTCTTTTTTAAAAAGACAGTTGGGTTTTCATATTTTGCTTTGTTGGATTTAAATTAGAAAAATCTGTCTTGAACTAGATAGTAATTTTAAATGTAGAGAGTATTTTGTTAGCCTTTTCAGGTAATTGTGGATATTATTCTTTGAAACCACACTAACAGTTGGCAAATGATAGTGTCTTAAGGGTTATCTATAATGTGAATTTCTAAACCCATATAAATAAACATTTTGTACTCTATTCCATTAAAAATCCACTGGTCTATCTTGTGCTTGACTGGATCATTTAGTCACACTTAATTCTCTAATATTATGCATTGATCATTTAGAAAATATCAGTTCACAATTAGGTAGATGACCCAAAGGTTGCCATAATTCATTATACAATATCAAAATATTATTTTCCTCAATATTACCACACACCTCATATGAGAAGCCTTTAATTATTGGGAAAATGACAAGCTCACAATGGCAGAGGCAATTTTTCCAAAATTCTCTTTTTAACTTAAAAGCTTGAATTTTAGAACTGGCAACAACAACTGTCCACTGTTTCCCTTAAAGTGACAGACTTACTTTATTCTTCTAAAAAATAAATGTTGGTCAAATAACCAAACGCAAATAACCCTAGTTCATCAGTCATTCCTTCAAGTAAAAGGATGGCCTATGACAGAAGAGTGGCCCAGTCGGCTCGCAGTCACAACCACGCAAGTGCTTTTGTTCCATATGATCATGTGGACTTCCATGTGACAGTTAAGAACTTCCTGCATACCCTTCATTTGGTTTTGCAGAATACAAAAATATGTCTACTTAAGGGCTGAGATTCAATAAAATCTACAACTTTTACTGTTTTATGATAGACATTCTTAAGCAAAATGGTTTTGTTTTGTTTTGAGGGATTTTTTGTGAGTGTGTGGCAGGGATGAAGATGACTACTCAGTACAGCTGATTCATGCCAATGGTTGCACTAATGGTGCAAAAGCAACAAAGTGGAAAAGGCAAACTATGTCTTGATATTATTAATATTATGAAAATGATTGTTATTTCGTAGATCCCCGTATAGGGTCTCAAGAATGCCTGGCAACCTCACAGAACACTTTGAGAATTACCAGACTAGTCTATAAGGCTTCTGCCCTAGTGGTACTACTAATTGTATTACTCTCTAAATGACTGAATGAACAAATTTTCTACTGAATTTCCACCCCTGCAGTGACATGCAGCAAATAATCTTAAAAATAGACATTTTATTGTAGTAGTCTCTGCCACTGACAGTGTTATTGGAAGAACATTCATCTCTGCTTGTTCTTCTTTATTAGAAAGATATGCATCTTCATTGGTTTTGCAATCTATTCATACTGTCAACATTAATAGTGAATATCAGCAAGCCGTCACTACCAAGAAAAATGAAGCAAAATTAATAAAGAGAAAAATGTACTACAGGACTAAGTAAGATAACACCTCAGCGAAAATTTTAACTGTACAGACTCCAATGAAAAACTTTTATTCTCTAAGTGAACAGATGAGTTAATGAATGGGCTGAACGACATCTAAAAAAATAAAATAAAATGCCAGTTGGGAATCCACATTGTTTTTTATTTTTTTCTGCCCTTTCCAGGACACTAGTATTATACTGCTTCTCTTATAATAAGCCACCCTGTCAGAAAAATATTTGTTAAAGTGTATTTATGTAATAGGATGTGGGGAAAGCATTTTAAATACTTTCTGAGACATTTTCCATGGCATCTCTCATTTCTATGATTCTCCATCTCCTGGTCCAAGGATGTGAGTCTGCCCCTGTCTCTCCTCTAGTTATTATTGCCTTCCTTCATTTAAAATGACAATGAAATTTTTCATAAAAAAACTTGAAGGTATACACTTTTTTTGATAGGCTCCATAATGCATCAAATCCAAGCAATTTAGGTAATTAAATTTCTGTTTCTGTTTCCAGGGTTATGCTCTTTCACATTCCCCAACCCCTAGAAAAAGGTGAAAGGAGAAAAACAGAGCAATAGGGCAGAAACATCAATAGCAAGAAGGGGAAAAGCAAGCATAGCTGGAGAATGGGAAGCACCCTCTCTAATACTTTCTAGTAACTGTGCTAATACCATAAATGTCCCCTGGGATCATGAAGTAGGTGAGTGGAGGAAGGTTTTTACTTTGGGAATAAGTTGAGAAGATTGTGTTTTATGTAAAACGATGTGGAGAAAGATTTTTATTATATAGCAAGATTATCATATCCTTTTCCTGATTTGTTATTTTTACCAAGTAGCAAACGGGCCTTCTTGATTTAATTGTGGGTTTTAACTTGGGAGTGAAGTTTATGTGTTTATGTGTTTCTATATATTTATCACCTTTGTCATCTATATAGATCTGTATCTCGTGAACTTTAAAAGTAGGTAGCCCCATTTATATCTTTGAATCTGCATTTGACTCCATTTAGGAACGAATGAAAAGAAACTCTGGATATTCATGTAATGCATGCATTGCCCAGGTGAGAAAAAAGGACCGACTATTATAACTTCTTTTCTTCAATTGCGAAAATTGACCCTGCTCCATGTTTAGCACCAGGATGCCATAATTATAACCTCCTTGTGCCTCAATGATAAGATAGAAAACAGCCCAATACTCTCCTATGGCGTTAGTCTCCTAAGATATAATAATTTGCTTAAATTTAGATGGCTATCAATTAAGTAAGATTTTTCATCAAGTTAAACTTTAATATATAGGGCTTTGTGTTTCTACTCTTACTTTCCATGAAGCAATATCTTTCCTCAAGGAATATAATCTTGAAGCAGTTATACTTGTATCTTCAACTTAAAGCTGGGGGCTGTAAATATCTATCAACAAAAAAGGGAGCCATTTTCTTTTGATTTATAGAATACCACAACTATTGGCAGTCCCATTAATGCATAACCACTAATTCCAATTTAAGGAATGCCTGCATAATGGTAGCTTTAAAAATATTTGCAGATCATGATAGTCAGTCCTTTAAAATAAAAACAACATATAATTGCTTTTACTAGAGAAATGGTCCCAGCATATGTCCATCGTTTGATTGCAAGACTCATAAACCATAAATATTACTTATAAGAAAGACACAGCAACAGTTGGGCTTACCACTAAAATGGTGGTTCTCTTTCAAGATTTTTAGTTCCTCTGTAACATGAAGACAATGGGAAAGAAGTTTGTATTAACAATTAACAGTAAATACATCCTTAGCATCTACAATGGGCTCAGACCTACGCCGGTTCTCCAGGACACACAATGGAAGCGTTAAGCATAATGCCATTCTTAAAGAAATTGTAACCCAGTGAGGAACGAGACTACTATCATTCAGTGAGTACTTTCTGTACCCCAGGCACTTTGCGAGGCACATGATTATTTTAAGAGTCAGAAATTCTAGGTACAAATCCAGGCTCTTTCTATAAATAACTGTGTCACCTTTGACTAAATCACCTGGTCTTTCCGGAATTAATTCCTCCGTATGTCAAAAGCATTTAGTAAATAATCAGTAAATCTCTCGGCCTTGATGAGTCTATAATTTCACATTGTGACTAAAATAATTTGGAAGTTCTAAAGACTCTGGTAGTAAGGATTAGAATGTTCCAGAAAGGGTTCACAGTGCATAAGAATGTGAGTTTGATGTTGAAGGATGTATCTAAACTCTTGAACAGTCAGAGGAAAGTTCTAAGATATTCAAATTATGAAGTACACAGGGACTTTCAAGTGGCTCTGGAGGTTCATAAAGTTTCTTCTTAGATTTCAAACTCCCTGGTGGCTGTGTTTTATCCCTCAGCACTGCGTCTAGCACATTTGAGGTATTGAAAATATTTGTGAGCTGGGCGTGATGGCTCATGCCTTTAATCCCAGCACTTTGGGAGGCTGAGGCAGGAGGATCACTTGAGGCCAGGAGATCCGGAGCAGGCTGGGCAACATAGACTTCATGTTTACAAAACATTTTCAAAATTAATCAGGTGTGGTGTTGCACGCCTATAGGCCCAGCTACTCAGGAGGCTGATTTGAGACAATTGCTTGATTCCAGGAGGTTAAAGTTACAGTGAGCCAAGATCATCCCACTGCACTCCAGTCTGGGTGACAGAGAGTGACCCTGTCTCAAAAAACATTTTTTTTTAAATAAAAAAAATTATTTTATTTTTATATATATATAGTGAAAGAAAGGAATTCTCTGCCATGGTCGGTATATATATATACATACGTGTATATACACATATGTATATATATGTATATACACACACACAAACACACACACATATATACACACATATATATACATATATATACACACACACACACACACACACACACATATATATAGGCTCACTGAAACCTCCGCCTCCCGAGTTCAAGCAATTCTCCTGCCTCACCCTCCCGAGTAGTTGGGATTACAAGCGTGTGCCACCACACCGGCCTAATTTTTGTATTTTGAATATATTAATTATTTAAATACAAGTTTTGTATTTAATATTTTGTATTTTTAATGTATTACTTAAATATAAGCTTTGATTCTGAGTACATCTTATGTCTTTGTATGAATTATATGCAACTGACACATTTACTCATATGAAAAATGCTGTCTGCTAAACTTTATCTGTTTTTAATATACAATTTTAATTATATAATTAGGTTACCTCTGATTCAGTTTTATACTTTGGTAGTAATAATACTGACTTCAAAAATATAGACTATCGACTGGATATCAAATTCTAATATAAATTTTTATATATATATAAAATATGATATATGATATGATATGATTATATATATATATACATCAAAGAGTTATCCCAAGAGTACAAAACGTTAAGGGAGAACTCTGCAACCTAGGCAGAGTTTATACTTGTTATATTTGACAAAAGAATAACAAATGATTTCCCAGTGAGGATAATAAGAGCAAAGATTAGGCGTCTGTTTTATAATCCAGAGTTAAACCTTAAGCGTCTCTTCCAGAAAAGTGTTGATGCTGTCTGCATGGTGACGCCCCTTCTGCCTGCACCTGCCTCACTAACTCCTCCCTGAACTCCACTTCTTACACATGTCCCTTCCTGTGCCTCATTCTGGTGTGAAACTCTGGAATTCCCTTTAAGTCAGAGCTGTACCATTTCTACATTCATTGGATAACTCTGATCTCAGCTTTCTCCCCAGAGCTAACAAAAAGTCGAAGTGTACTGCCTCCCCCGAAATAACCCTCCAGCCAGAAGCCAAGCACGCCCACTGCTCCAGGTGACCTGCTCACCTTCCTGGCTCAGGTCTCAGTCCTGGAATAATGTGACAAGTCCTCTTGTGTGATTATGTATGTGCCCCATATTCAAAAATAACCTTCCTTGGACCCTATCTCACATCCTTCATTGACCACCTTCTACATGCTAGGTACATTTCTGGGCACCTTACCAATTGAAGAGTCACAAGTCATGACCATAATTCTTTTTTCTACTCCCACATTTACACAAAATACAGGGATTTCCCAGTTTCATCAATCACAATGATCCTGCACTTTCTGGATTCATGTACGAAACATATTCAGAGGCATACAGCAATCCATCTTCAAATCTGTTGTGAATTTGTCTTTTTGTTCTTCTAGTATCTTTGCAATATGTTGGGAGATGATGAATCTGAGTTTTATTTCCTAACAGAGCCTGGCACAAGGCCAGGCACAGGGAATACACTGTAAAGTTCATGCTAATTATGGAGAGCACAATGTGTTCAGCCAGTGTAACAGAAGCATGCCTGAGAAGTCCCAACTATTCATCTTTAGTCCCAAGACTGTCATCTTTATCTTGATGAGGAAATATAAAATAAATAGCCAAGTACCATGTTCCTATCTACTAGTGAATGGAAATGAGTTAAAGCATATGAAATATCACTGCAAAAGGAAATAGCCTTCAATTTTTACCACTAGTTTTATAACAATATAGAAATCTAAAGTGAAAATGGACAGAAAATGAAAAATGAACAAGTACATTTAATACATGTGTATCTGAGTATGTTTCCTAAGACACTTGAAGCTATGAAGATCAAAAACCAAAAACAGTAACTACTCAATATTTGTGTGAAGAAAAATCAACTCTAAGAAGTGAAAATCTCTACAAAACTACAAAATGATAGCACATTAACTATAGGAAATATCCTGTTTATTTCAACAGATGATATTACAGAGTACATCACAATATATGCAGCTCATCGCAATTTATAAGAGTAAATCCTTAATTATTCCAAAGTTAAATTTGTAAAAAGCAAACCAATCCCAATGAACTTGATATCCAGTCGATAGTCTATATTTTTGAAATCAGTGTTATTACTACGAAAGTATAAAACGGAACCAAAGGTAACCTAATTATATCATTAAAATTGTGTATTAAAAACAGGATAAAATTTAACAGACATTTTTTCATGTGAGTAAATGTGTTAGTTGCATGTAGTTCATATAAAGACATAAGATGTACTGAGAATCAAAGCTTGTATTTATTGAGCACTTTCTATATATAAAATGTTATTAAATGTTTTCATAGAGACAATATCATGTGATTCAAATTTCACAAACAAAGTAACTAAGGCCAAGAGAAATTAACTAGCCTGTCCAATATCAGATAGCAACAATAAGTAGCAGAGTTAGAATTCCTAACTAAACACAGGAATAACAAAGAAATAAACTGTATATTGAATGTATGTCATCAATATGAAGAAGTTATTTTAAAACTAAATGTAATGCTGGAATGTATTCACTATGAAGTGAGATGGATTATCTTGAATATAAACCTCTACTGTCAACAAAATTAACTAGAAATTATTACTCTTGCACAATGTAGGTTTCAGTTTGTTTTTTTTTATCAGAAAAAAATTGGAATGAGGTTGTATATGATGAGAAAAATAAAC
This sequence comes from Gorilla gorilla gorilla, assembly GCF_029281585.2. NCBI lineage: Eukaryota > Metazoa > Chordata > Mammalia > Primates > Hominidae > Gorilla > Gorilla gorilla. The sequence goes on along the minus strand of NC_073227.2, from coordinate 178,285,979 downwards.
CAGAGGAAACATTCGTGTTCTGTGAGAAGCCTAAGGGTTGAGTTCCTTTACATAGAAAATAAATGGTTGAGTTATTGCTGTCAAGTATACGAAGTTCTGCCATGCTGACGAAGCATAGACTTTTGTCTCTTTCTCAGAGGGTTGCCTAAATGAAAGGATGTTTAAATTACAGAGAATAAAATTCAGACAGACATAGGCAAAACTCCTTGACAAGAAGAGTTATTTTGTGATAAAGATTATCAAGAGAGGTCTTGGAATCTTTCTTTCTAGAAAGCATCCCCCAAATACTGATAATTTATTGCCTTTACTACTTAGCATGACATCCATCCTGGGGCTTTGAAGTCCTGGTATATTATAGTTGGATTTCATTTCACTTATGCTTCTAGCAGTACAAGGAAGCTTCCCCTAAACTTTCTTTTTTCCAAAGTTATTAGATTTTAACAATTTCCAAAAAAAAAAAACCTGTTCTTAATTCACTTAGAAATCATAAGTATCTTAATGAAGCAGATAGGAGAAGATTCAGGAGACTTGTTTATAAGCTGGACTCTATTTCTTTGAATGACATGTAACTCCAAGTCTATTATCACTAGAATAAAGAGAAAGGAAAAGCAGAGTGTATTTTTTTTTCCACAAGCAAGGTAGAGCTCATTCCATAGACAAAGATTGAACCTGGCAGCAGAAACAAACCCTGAAGTATATGATGCCACCTTAATTATTACCTGAAAATAGAAACAATAATTAAGTTGGAGATTATAGGAAGATCACAGCTTTCCTAAAGGGCCTGGTATACTAGAAGCTCTGATTTCACTCTCTAAGTCTGCTACCATCTTATGTTTGAAAATAATCACCTCATTTACTGTGTGTAGATGCCTGTTTTTGTCCATTAGATAAATGAATTGAGAAAAATATAAATTTTTAGAAAATGACAATCTGCTATTATTTTTTTATGTAGCATTTTTTTAATCCAGTGAAAAAACTGGGCAAGGCAATTAGGACAATCAGAAGATGAGCAAATTTAATTTCAGATTTTTCTCCACCCTGGCTTTCACAGTAAAAACTATTCATGTAACCAAAAACATAGCTACAGGAAGGCCTCATTCCTCCTCACAACTAGCAACTCTGATTCAGCCTGAGGAGCCAAAGAGGGAAATGGTGACCCTGAGGCAAGACAGTACATGATTTTTTTAATATCATTCACAATGAAGAGGTAGGAAGTCAAAGCCAACAGATTATTGTTCAGAAAATAGTTTCAGTGCTAAGTAAGAGACAAACTTTAAAGGTTCTGAGTAATAACTCTAGTATCAGTAGCCTCTTTTATATAGAACGATCCACAACACAACAAACCTTACATCCCTGTAAGAATAAAAACTCTTTGTTGCTGAAGACATTTCTAGAGAAATGTTCACTCTGAACAAATTGCTTCCAACCAAACAGAAAGGAAAAATCCAAATCCAATCAGACGAATATATTTTCTCATCCCGAAACGATTTTGTGAGTATGGAAATCTTTGCTTTTCCCATTGCATATTTTTGCTGACATTTGCTGTGATGAAGCTAAGGAGGTAGGGGGTTAAGATCTTTTTCCTGCCTTATTGTTTACCTTTCAGTCTGAGATTATGTGGATCTTCAGTTCACCTAAATCAAAACTCAGGCTGCTTACTACGAGCTGTGTGCTTTGCCTCCTGCTGATCTCTCTAGCTTTTGTTGGTTTATTTGTTTTTGCCCACCCTTTTGCTCCCTCTCTCTGTTGCAAAGACACTTTCCTCCTGAGAGTAATCACACCAAGGTTTTTCTCATTCAGGCCCTTTGTATTTAGTTCCCTCTACCAGGGATGCTCTTTCCCCAACTCTTCATACGTCCAGCTGGTTCTCATCTTCCTGGTCTCAGCTCAGGTCTTACCTCCTTAAATAACAGACCTTCCTCACTCAGCCTACCTAACATATTGTCTTCAACTAGTTCCTCCATCATGCTCCCTACTGATTTCCTTTAAAGTGCATTTCTCAAGCTATAATCTTTTTTTTTCTGCTTTTTTTTTCTATTTGTTTATTATCATTCACCCATTCTAACATAGGCTCCATGAGTGTCCACCTTTCTAGTCTTCTTAATGTCTGCCCCTCAGAGCTTAGGACAATCTTTCATGCAGAGAAAATGATAACTAGATTCTGGTAAGCCTATGTAAAGCCTATGTGCATCCCAACTTACAGCCAAATATCGTGCCAATTATGCACAGGTACATACAGCACACATCCTCACTTTTCTTTTCTTTATGTTTGTTAGCACTCTAACTTTCCCAGTGAAAAGAACAGCAAAACAAAAGTGGAAAAAACCTATGATAACAGGATTCACAAAAATTGTTGCTTAGACACCTCAAAGGAGTTTAATGTCCTTCAGTGCTTTAGATCTTTCTCTTTTAGGGGACATTCACTACAAGAAAAGAAAAATAAAAGAAAATGCTTTGTCCTTCAGCTGTGCCACCATGAATTTGAATTTGGGAGAATAAGCATGTTCATTTCCCCTCAATTTCTTCCACAGAGTTTAAAGTCAGACTCAGATCCAAATCCTTTCAAATCCAAGGTGCTTTTTCATCACAAGTAATTATAAACATTTCAGAGCAAGGTGAAATCCTTTAAACTCTATCAGATTTCTAAAATAAATAAAAAGCTCTCTGTTTTGCCTAAACTGGCTCAAATCAAATAGAAACCATCTTCATTTTTTATGGATTTATTATTTGCGAATTTGCCTACTCTCTAAAATTTATTTGTAACCTCAAAATCAATACTTGCAGCACTTTTGCAGTCATTCATGGACATTAGCAGAGCAGTGAAAAATTGAGTTACCCTGCTCACATCTCCAGCTGAGATCGAACAAGGCAACACTCTGCCTTCTTGTGTCAGCTCTCATACTGTAAACAAGTGTCCTTTTGGGAATCTATTTAATTTCCATTTCTATTTTGCATCTTTGCACTTTTTGTTAGTAATTTCACTGTTTAAAGTGGTTCCCAAGCATAGATAGGAATTGCTCTCTAGCATTTTAAAGCATAAGAAGGCTGTGACTTGCTTTACTGAGAAAATATGTGTGTTAGATTAGCTCCCTTCAGGCTTGAATTATAGTACTGTTGGCCACGTATTCAGTGTTAATGGATCAATATATATTAAGAAAGATGTCTGTAAACAATATATATGAAATAAGATGTTTGTAAACATAAACAATGTTATGTATTGATCAGTTGATGAAAATGTTGTAATGAGAGGCTCACAGGAACCTAATTCAATTTCCCCTAGGAGCAATGGTTCAGTATTTGCTAATTCAGTGTTAGAGAATAATTTTTAGAACATAACTACTGTAAATAATGAAAATCAACTATAGATTCTTTTCAGGGGAAAAGTGGTAAACTTTTCTGAATGGTTATATGAGATTTGTAATCTAATCAGTACCTCTATCATCAGAAAGCATAAAATCAATCTGCCTCAATTTCATCAAAAAATATTACTTGGTGAACTGTACTTTCTCCCAATCATAAACATATTATTCACATGGTTATTGTTTCAGTGTGCTTTTATTTTCCGAGGCAACAAATCATCTCCATTATCAACAAGGTAACAGCTAAGAAAAAGTTGACAATAAACAATAAAATCCTGAAATCGCCAGGGCTCTGTTTCTTATATCAATTACTTAATAGTTTTTTTCCACTGAATATCTATCTGTTCATTACTACTGTATTGCTAAAACATAAGTGAAGCCTTAACCTGACTGCCTTTTTAGAGAAGAAATTCTAGATATGAAGGTTATCATGATCTTCACATTTAAAATTCAAAACCATATGCTGAAGATAAAATACCAAAAAGATACAAAACATTCAACTATGCTGCCAACACAAGACTCTACCAAAAGAGTAAGATAGCAAAGATAAAATTGTGAATATAAGGTTTTACAGACTCTTGTAAAGAGAAAAGAAAAGCAACTTATAATTAAATACGAGAGAGGACTACAAAGATGAAATAAGAATTGGTAATGTGGAACACACAAACCAAATAACTTATTATTTATGCCATTACCTAAGTTGTTCTGCTCATCTCTTTCCCTTATTCTAATGCTCAGTATTACTTTTTGTATCGTTTTCATCAACACTTAGAAACATGTTTCTTTTCTTCCAGTGATGCTCTATGGTTTTCAAAATTCCATGAAAGCTGTATTTTCTAATAGCTATACGATGAGGAAGAGGGGATAAAGCAAATATGAGGGTAAGCATTATTTAGATAGAACCACTCAAGGCAATCTCAGAAGTGGATAGATGTTCTACACAGCCAAACAGATGAATGCTATCTAATCTATTTTAACTGCATTATATTAGTAAAAATGTTTAAAGCTACAATATCAGAAAAAAATGATGTATGATCTTTTTTGTCTATGTTACACTAAATACAAGAAGGGCAAAATAAACTAAACAGATATCTAGAAAGAACTGAAAGAAATGGAGAGAGGTAAGTCCTCTATGTATTCATCCCTGAGAATTTTTCAGGTCTTCATTGGGGAATCTGTTTTCAAATTGAGTCCTAAATAGGATGGACTTTAAAAGTTCCCATTTAGATACATCACTGTGAATTTTTAGGAGACTAATGATAAAGATCCTGAAAGCTGCCAAAAAGCAAATAATAAATGCGCAAAAAACAAGAATTAGGCGTCTCAAACAACATCTGATGATAGAAAATAAGGTGGTCATTCCTTCCAAGTTCTAAGGAAGTATAATTTTCATCCTAGAAATCTGTATCCATCAAAGCCTTCAATCACATATGAGAGGAAAATTAAAAAGCATTGCAAACATGCAAAAACTCAGATAATTTACCACCAAAATACCCGTTCTTAGAAAGTTACTTAAGGAGGTGCTCTAGAGAAAATCAGAATAAGAAAAAAAGAAATTAAAATCGACGGGTTCAGAAAACAAGCCTCAAATCAAAAGAACAAAGAGAAGGTCCCAGTTGACAGCAGTGCAGTAAGATTACAGAACATTGATTTCAAATTGCAGGAACACAGAAAACTCCAGTGGGGTGCTCCCCAGGCATAAAGTGGAGAAAGAGATACATTAGGAAGGAAAGGAAATAAATAAAATGTAAGATAAAGTTCACAGTGCAAGAAAAACAATAAAATGAGAAACTCCAAGATATTTCAAAAATTTTTGTGGAAAAAATGTAATTTAAACCTAGATTAATTGCTCCAAATTAGAACACAATTGATATTGAAGAAAAGTTGAATGTATTCTGAGGAATAGAAATACTCAGTAAGATGAAAAATATTAGGGATATCATGAAGGCATTTATGCCTTTTCCCAACATGGAAAAAGCTATCAATCGGGGATTTCATTAAAATATTATGCACACACACCCATGCATATACATGCATGCATGCACACTTATATGTGCGTGTGTATATGATTTATTATTTTAAAAATGGTTTTAAATAATCTATTGTAAGTAATAAAGAAAATGTATTTAAAGCATATGAAGAAATAAGTCAAGAAATAATTACAAGGTCAACCACAAAAGGACAGTGCTATCTCAATATGTCAGTTGTTCAGGAGGATCAAGAGAAGCCAATCTAGTTTGCACAAGGAAGATGAATAAAGTCTCTTGAAAGACTAGAATACATGAATTAGATATATGATAGTAAGAACTTAAAAATATTTTAAAACCACATAATGTATAATAACATTTGGAAATTTCAAGTATACAGGAAAAAATAGATAAAAATGGAAAATCTAATCATAGCATGGTACTTGGCTCTGCATTGAATAATAGTCATCTAGCTATATATAGATGTGTAAACAATACTTATTGATTTTTCCATTTTTAAAGTAAATGACATCTAAAATACATGTATATAGGACCAATTAATTATAAATACAAAGTAGAATATAGATGTTCTGAATCTTGACTCACCAATGTCATCAATTCATAAAGTAAGAAGTTGAAAGACAATATTTCTAATTGTCAAAATAAGAAATATAGTTTCAAGTATATTATTAGAAATTATAGAAATTATAATGAAAATAGAGCAATATAAAATTAACAATAGAATTATGTTATTAATATAGAATTAACCACTAGAAGAATTGGCAGAGGCAAGTTCTTTTGCATTCTGTCTTCTTCTGTTAGTGGAAATTTTAAACATTTGCAGATATATCAGAGGGGAGAACATTCCAAAAATAAACAAAAATTGCACATTTTTGAAACAGTACCTTTTAAAAAGTCATATACAAAATTGAAAGAAAAAAAAATAAGCCATGGCAAAGAATTAAATACGTTTTGATTAGCAAAGGGGTACCATATATTATAGGCATTATTAATATTCACCAATACACAGTTCTATTCTGGACACAAGGATGATTAGTCTCCAACCCCTTGAAGTTGGGCATTTCATGGGAATAGTTCTAATCAATGACATCCAAGCTGATGCGGCATGGTTCTTGCCTCGGCAGAAGCATTAAATTGCTAGATGTGCAACTCTCTAGTCCCATCTTCCTCTGCCATAGTCGTCTTGAATAAACAACTCATACAATTCAATAGGAAAAACTACCGCAATGACAATAAAAATTGGGCAAAAGACTTTAATAAACTGTTTATGAAAGAAGAAACATAAGTGTGCAATAATAAATATGAAAAACTATTTTATATAACAAAAAATATTTTTAGGTATCATTTAGGTAAGAATTTTAAAAATTGTAACAATGATGCACAGGGTATGAAAGACTAGACTTTTCATAGACTATTGATGGGATTATAGTCTGGATTGGATTTCCTTAGCATATATCAGAAATTGATTTACTTGACTAAACGCATCATGGCCTTTAATCCAGTAATTATACTTCAGTCATCAGAAATGGTGAAAAATACATATGCAAAAGAAATTTCATTTGCAGCAGTGTTTTGTAATGGATAAAAGAGGAATTTTTAAAAACTTGTAAAAATGGAAAAGAAATGATTGGTGTGAATATTATGAAGCTATGAAGTTTACAAATGGCTTTAATGCAGTTCTGCTCATGTAAATTTATTTCTTTCAAAAAGGCAAATTTTTTTCTATCAAAGAAAAGATACATTAAAATATAAGCAGATGAGTAGAGTCTTGCAGATTAAACAAAAGATATTGCTTTAAATTATACTGAAAGTTAAAATCTTTCCACTTTAATGCTCATGGAAAGCCAATGGGTCTTCAAGGTCTTTGCTCATCTTTTGCCCCTATCAATAAGCCCACATTAAGTTCATAGTTCCACAAAATAAAGTGGTTAAAGATTTATAAATTTCCCTGACGGTTGGCCAAAAATACAAAGTTTATGACATGCACCATAAGGCAGGCTGAAAGTATATCTTGATGCAAGTAACTTTCTAGAATTTTATTTAGTATTCCAGTTTAAATCAAATTTATATTATAAATAGCTTGATATTTGGCTTTAGGTAGAGCACATAACTGATTCTTAAGACAAACCGGGGATGAAACTAAATACAGTGTTAGTTAATGAAGCCATAGTAACTGAGTTCCTTCACCTTTCTTTATTGCATATAGATTGCGGTCTTTAGTTTTAACACTCTATTTGTGAACACATATGGATTGTTACACTGAATTAACTTCAAAGTGATATTCAAGAACCAAGACATAATCATAACCCATTACTTAAATCTTGATATAGGTTAAGAAATATGCAAAACGAGTAGTCCATTTAAGTGATATTACTGCTATGACACAAGCCAAAAAAACATAATAACATCCTTTATTTATCCCTCTGGGCTCAGTTAATGTTCAAAATCTGACATCCTCTTTTATTGATCTGAGACCCCAGAAACACAAAAGCACAATTTATGATAACAACACTGCTCAGGAAACAAATGCCTTGCATGACTTTACATCTCTTTGCTTGTAATACAGTTTTAATCTTCTTTATTTCACACTCTGGGTAAATTCCCTATTTGTTTGTAACTCCTTGAGGAATTATTTACTTAAGAAAAAAATCTGGGCCAAGTGCAGTGGCTCACACCTATAGTCCCAGCACTTTGGAAGGCCAAGATGGAAGGATTGCTTGAGCCCAGGAGTTTGAGACTAGCCTGGTCCACACAGTCAGACTATTTTTAAAAATTAACCAGGCAGTGGCATGTGCCTGTAGTCCCAGCTACTCAGGAGGCTGAGGCAGAAGAATAACCTGAGCTCAGGAGTTTGCGGTTACAGTGAGCCATGATCATGCCACTGCACTCCAGCCTGGGTGGATGACAGAGTGAGACTTTCAAAATTTAAAAAAGAAAAAAAAAACTTATGCATTTCAAATCAATGAAGTAAAAATTCATGTTTATATACGTTGTGACAATTGGCTAACCTTACGAAGGAAAAATAAAACGGGATTCTCTAGGTTTTGTTAATCACATAAAGCCAGATGATTCAATGATTTATCTGGAAACATAATACCAAAATATGATGGTATTAAAGCACAGGCAGTTTTTTTTAAAAAATAAACTAGGGTGGGAAATGTTTTTCTGAGCAAGGCACAAAATTCCTGAGGAAATTAAGCAAACAATTTCTAAATTTTATTAAATAAAATTTAAGAATATGTGTATTCATAAAAATCATGAACTGAAATTGTCATTCCAAAAACTGATAAACAGGTTAAAAAGACACAAAGCTGGGTAAAACAGCTGAAACACGTCACAAGTGTGCTACTTTAATGTATGTATCAAATAATAAGTAGACTCACCCATAAATAGACCAACAATCCAAAAGAAAATCGCGCAAAGGAATGAACAGGTGTGTTTATGTGCACACACATACATAGAAATACAAATAACGTCTTACCATAGTAAATGTAAACAATAAGATACCAAGAGCAAAGCTTTAAAAAATTTAACCTGGTGATATTAGGCAGAAACAAACATACTCATACACTCTAGGTAGGGTTGTAAATTGATATGCCTTTTTTGTATATCCAGCAAAGTTTTAAATGCAAACACTTTTTGCCAACAAGTTATTCCACTCATAGCAAACTATTCTACAAACCCACTTGGACATATTATTAAAAGAAACAGCAAAAATGAGAACAATCATCAACAAAAAGGCCACATAACAACAGAATACCATGCAATAACTAGAAAAAAAGAAGAGGAAAATCTCTGCACATAAAAGCAGAACTCCGATTTATGTTAAGAAGAAAACAATCAAGATAAAGAACAGTGTATATTATGCTACCATTTCTGGAAACCATCAATGGTGATTATCTCAGAGACATAGAATTGAGGTGAAAGAAGACAATATTTATTATATCCCCGTGTGTAGTGTTTTTTTTAAATTACCATATGCATGATTATTTTCATCACAATTTTTAAGCTTCAAAATATAAAGACCACAAGAAGCTAAATTAAAATTTTCTGCATGTTTTACATTCCAAATCATCCATAGTACCAAAATGCTATTGTAAGCAACTATTTTAATTCTATTAGATAATTTTTGTTACATGTTAAAGCTGCATCTTTTTTCAGATAATCATGATTTTCTACCTGAAATTCTCAAACCACTACAATAACCAAGGTTTAAATTATATAAAATCTGTTTTAACAAGAGACACTAGCAAGGTGTTAGTGTCTCTTAGATTATTCAAAATAGCTATGTGCATTGACATTTTAAAGTATTTTGTAAAACTTGCTATTTAAAACTTGCAACTAGCTTCTTCAGTAACAACCTAAAATAGTATTTATTATAATTAATTAGTTAATCCACATAATTTATGTAAACATCACCCAGCAATTTATGTAGTCTATGCCAGTTTAAACTGATTTGAAGAGATTGTGGCAATGAAAGAAAAAAATCATATGCAAAATAAAATATAAATTTTCATCTCCAAATATGATGCGAAAAATTGAAACTGTTTTTAACAGATCTGCAATTGGCAGGCATTATTAGTCTGTTAACAGCAGTAGTACTCATTTGGCTACCCAAGTTTTCAGCAATATATTCTAAATCAGTATTTAAGATGATGGCTTTTCACCTTCCATTGAGAATCTTTTTTATGTTTTCTTTATAATTTTTTGAATTACCATTTCTGCTTTTAAGATAATTTAAAATCTAGGCCCAACGTATAGGATAATATTTATAAATGATCTAGAAATAATGTCTATTACCGAGACTAATGTAATCATAAAATCATCTAGCTAACCTAGATTAACAACTTCTACTTTTGCCACAAAGAAAAGATTTTGAACCCATAAAAAATGTTCAATACAAAAGCCTTATCTTGTTCTTTGTCACCTCAGACAATAACAGATTGGTACAGAGCAGGTATCTACTGAAAGTTTAAGAAAGGAAGAAAAGAAAGAAGAAAATCTTGTGATAGGTTTTTGGTGCATACAAACAAGGTAGATAAAAGCACTTTAAAGATAAGTATTTAGCTTTTATCCAGTGTATTCTACCTCCAGCCCAAATCCAAAGTCATGGATATAACTGTTTTGTAAATATACAGATTTGCTTTAAAAGAGTAATTTTGACCAAAGGTCTTATGATCCTACATTGAAGAGTTCATATGGCTGCTGTTACTGCAATATAAGGCAACATAAGAAGAATAAGAGTCAATTCAGAATAAGGTAGTGAATATTTTATGAACTACACAAGGCTCATATGTAGGAAGTCCTTATTTTTACTCATTGTCAGTAAGTAAAAATCTTCCCCCAACCACCCCGCACAACTGCACATCTCTCTGCTCCCTAAGAGAAATAATCTCTGACCAAGTAATTATTTGAAAATGTTTCAAACCTTCCAGACCTTTCAGCAGACTAGAAACAGGCAAAAGAGCCTCCTTATACTGTGCTGGGGAATAAACTTGTGAAAAAGATGACAGTGACCTAGACAACCAGCAGCAAGATGCATAAAACTGATCCTCATGGAAGAAGTCACAATGAACCTGTTCCAAGTTTAATAAGGTCCTATTCGTGGGAAACATCTACCATCATTTTTATTGCACAAATGTATCAGTGGTGGAATTGGTAACTGAATAGTATCAGATATCCACACTAAATGTTAACCATCATCTACATTTTTTAAATTATGCATGATTTCGTTCTTGTTATTTATCCATTGAATTTGGTGGGGGGAGGGTTTGTGGATCAAGAACACATCAAAATTCTTGTAAAATGTACATGTTCACTAGTATTCTAAAAATGATAATAAAGTAAAATCCTAGCCTCTATTTTCAGCTTGAATGGTTGTATTATATTAAAGAAGTTTATTATTTTGAAAATTACATAGAGAAAACTATTAGCTACCTTCCCTTCCATGCACCTATAAGCACGGAGCTAAGTATATCTGACCAATATATACTCAGGGGAATTGGAATCACTGAAATTAGCAATATTAATCACTATATTATATAGAGCAGTTACTATCATTTAAACCTGACAATTACATCATGAGGCAGGCATTATAATGACCCCCATTTTACAGAGGAGAAAACAAGACTAGAAAGTTTAGCTGATTAATACAAAGTCATAGCACTAGTAAATAGTGAAGCCATAATTTTAATTCATGTCTGTTTATTCAAATATACTAGCTATGTTGCCAACTGAGACCAGCAGAGGCTCTGGTTTAGGAAGTAGCCAACTTGTTTTGTAGCCAAAAGCTTCTCCACAAATTTATAGCAGCTAAGAACAAATCACATAAATTTCTGTTTTGTTTTCTGTAAATGGGTATAATAACAATTCCACTTATGCTACCGAGCTTTACAGAGCGACAGTGAGGATCAACCAGATATGAAAGTGTTTCAGAAAGAAAAAAATTATACATAAAGCTATAAAATATCTAAGCTTTCTCAAGGCAGCACCTTCCTCCATTGCTTTGAGCATGGGGTTTAGGTTTTATATCAGTAAAGGGCTGATATAAAGGGAGGAAAGAAATACTGGGAACGTTTCTGACAAATTAATCTAAGCATTTATTTTCTCATATAATGCCTCCAATAATATTATCAGATATGACAAGGAAACTGAGCCTTATTCTATAAAGAGAAAAAAACACATGCTGTATCATAAAGTTACTAATTATATTCAAACCTATTTTTGCCTAATTCCAAAGCCTATGCTCTCTTGGCTGCTTTTCATTTAAATAAATTTAATTTAATTAATTACATAAAATAAAACATTAGGAATCTATAATGTGCTCAGTTCCATTAAATATTGAGATATTTTAAATATGTGCTTGAAATATCTACTAAAAATATGAGAGTTTGAAATTGTTCAACATCCTAAAATGTAAGTGACATGCAATAAAGGGGAAGATTGAATTCAAAGTACTACTCGAGTTACACCTCAGGTTTTAAAAATCATTCTCGTCCTATAGTGCACCAAATATATCTTTCAGTGACTTATGTGATTTATTTTGTTAGTCTCTTCTTTGTCACCAAAAGGCATTATGTCCTGCCCAGGTATACAAACAGGAGGAAAAGATTCCAGCAAGAAAGTTAGAAGTGCATTTTTCTTTGTCTTCTGCCTCTAATAGCAAGTACTCATCAAAACAATCCAAAAATTCTAATACAGGAAGTAATAATAAAATATTGCTAATTTTATGTACTTGTGCCAAACACAGCTCATAGTGTTCTATGACTAATGCATATCTCGCAAACAATCCTATAACGTCTGATTCCCTTTTACAGAGGTAGAAACTGAGATGTAGACTAAGAAACTTGTCCAATGTCATACATCTAGTACAAGGACTAGAATTTGGTTCCAAGTGCAGATGCTTAACCCATGCTATTCTGTATCCCAAGACACCCAGGCTACAAACTACAACGAATCAATTTTTTTTAATCTTCGCAGATGAAAAACTTGTCTTCATCATTAAGATGACAACCCTGAACTTGTGTGTGCTCTGAAATATAAAGATGAGGATTTTATGGTCCTTCCCTCCAAAGAATAAACTATATACAGAGCTTCCTCGTATCCCTTTCTGAATTGTTGCCTGTGTTCTCAAAATTTCCTTTCTGTATGTAAATTAGTAATAATAGCATAAACTAGTAAAAACTAAAAACCTGGTAAAAAATATAAAAGTAAAATTATAAATGATGAAAGTGCTTGAAAATTATAAAGCCAAAATTCTCCCATTTCATGCACAGATTAAAAGCAAGATAGAAATTCTTCAATTTCTCACAAACAGCAGATAACACATGAATAAAGATAAAAATCATGACATGATTTGAAATGTACTTCTCAAGAAAACCTAGCAAAGCACACACACCCTTATAGAGAGCTCCACTTCCAGATCTTTCTCTGCCAGACTTGCAATGATGAGAGATGCTTCACTCCCATGCTGTAGAAATGTGGGAGCTATTTCTGTGCTACCTGGATCAGTGAACACAGGCAGCCCCTTAAATATATGTAATTCATAATAGCTAACATAAAGCCCTAAAGGAATATGTTTTCAATTTTCCAAATTAGCATCACTAAAGTGTGTATGACAATATTTTCAAATATATAGACCAAACTAATTATTGCATATGTTATGGTCCTTATTTTTCAGAATAAAACTACTCACTGTGTTCCGTATTTTAGTCTTAAATTGTCCTTTGAATAACTTTTGAATAGTTAGCCTGAATGACAAAATATTACATATCATTTGAGAATTATTATTAAATATTCTTCCAAGACATACTAATACTTTTTAAACACATGTGGAATTGTGAAAAATAATTTAAATCCAAAATGTTTTTATTTTTAAAACACTAAAAATATTTTAATTTTTTAAAAAAAATATCTTCAACTTAGGTGTTAAGGAAATAGAAATATAATACCAGTATAATATAAAATAAGAGACAAACCTTTCTCTGTTCTACTAAGATGAGTCCCGTCAGCAATTATCAAGAATTGCTACATTTCAGTTACCTCAAGCAACAGACAACTTTACTATGACACATTCCATGCTCCCTATAAAATGCAAAGTCTAGTCGTACATTCCATATTGTATATTTTTACCTATAAAATCTTTCAAACCTTTTCAGTCAGTATTTTACCTCATAATTTTCAAAGATGGCTTTTTTTGCCAGCCCAGAATAATAAAGCACCTTAAATTTGTGTTTTTGCCTCAGAGAAATGCATATTGTTAGCCGAGGATGGTTGCTCATGCCTGTAATCTCAGTGCTTTGGGAGGCCAAGGTGACAGGATCGTTTAAGGCCAGGAGTTCAAGAGCAGCCTGATCAACATGGTGACAACCCGTCTGCAAAAATAAAAAATAAAATTGTGACCAGGCTTGGTGGCTCACGTCTGTAATCCCAGCACTTTGGGAGGCCGAGGTGGGCGGATTGCCTGAGATCAGGAGTTCGTGACAGGCCTAGGCAACACGGTGAAACCCCATCTCTACTAAAATACAAAAAATTAGCCAGGCGTGGCGGTGTGCACCTGTAGTCCCAGCTACTGGGGAGGCTGACGCAGGAAAACTGCTTGAACCCAGAGGCGGAGGTTGCAGTGGGCCGAGACTGCAACACTACACTCTATCCTGGGTGACAGAGCGAGACTCCATCTCAGAAAAATAAAAAATAAAAATAAAAAATAAAATTAGCTCAGCGTGATGGCATGGACCTGTAGTCCCAGCTACTTAGGAGGCTGAGGCAGGAGAATTGCTTGAGCCCAAGAGCTCAAGACTGAAGCGAGCTGTGATAGCTCTACTGCACTCCAGCCTGGGGAACAGAGCGAGACCCTTTCTCTAAGAAATAAAATAAAATAAAATAAAAGGAAAAAAATCAAAACCAAATGCATAGTGCCTCCTTTCTTTCATGTCTCCCTCTAGAAATAATAACTAGCTTCCATTATTTGACAAAATTAAAATTATTATAAGAATTCACTGTTCTATAGTAGCTCAAGGTTAATATAGAAGATTGACCACAGACATGCAAACTAAGCAGACAACAAATGAAAGAGATGCTTAAACAAAAAAAAAAAGGAAGAAAGGAAGCAGAAAGGGACGGATGGAGGGAGGGAAGAAGGAAGGAAGGAAAGAAAGAAGGAAGGAAGGAAGGAAGGAAGGAAGGAAGGAAGGAAGGAAGGAAGGAAAGAAGGAAGGAAGGAAGGAATTAATTTCGAGTTGCAAATTCTTACAGCCCTGCCAAGTACACCAAGTTATGCTGCCTCTTAGAGTTTTTCCCTTTTTCTCCACAGCTTCCCCTCCATCACTTTTAAGAAATATAGTAATTTCAATCTACAATAAGGAAAAAAAATATTTTCCCTTACCCTGAAACTATTTGTTTGAACATGCCCACTCTATCCTTTTATTCATGCACAATAAATAATATATATAAACAAATTGTTGACATATTCTTACTGCAATATCTTGAATACTGATGCTAGAGAAATTGTAAAATGAATGCTAAATCTGAAACAGAACGGTATTTTGATACAGAGAATTTTAGCTGCAAAGGGTTTATGAGCTGAGGAAACTTTTCTTATATCAAGTTATTTAACTTGAGTTTCCATTAAATTTATGCTGAAGTTAGATATTATTAATTTAGGTCATATTCTATTCTTGTAGGGATAAAGAATCAGGTAATATTCTACTATGCTTTAACAAGCATAGAATATACTTAGTTTATAAAAACACATTTCAGTCATTTCTATCAGTAAGTTGGGTACTTAGAAAGATTAGACTAAAAATATTTACACTGCAGGAGTACCTTCTCAGGTTCACTGAAATTCATCAGCGTGAAAGTATTAGAGAACTATAACAAGTAAACATCATAGTATTTATCATGTGAAATCAATTTACATGAAGGGAAAATAAACTTCATAGAAATAAAATACCCTATTGAAAGTATTTTAGAAGAACTAAAATTTAGGCCATTTCACAATTCAACCCAGTTTGTGTTTATATTTGAAATACTGAAACAATCAGGAAAAAATGTAAGTATTAACATAACCATAAATATATAAAATTATGAAGTAAAATTCTGAAGAAAAATCCAAATAGTAAAACTATAAACATTACATATGTCATTTGTTTGAGAAACATGGATACAAAAATGTAAATAATCTAAGAAGATAGCTACTCACCAATTCCCTTTCTATAAGGAACCTGGTATCTCCTAAATTTATTTGTTCTATTCAGCTGAAGATACCAATAACTTTCAAGACTCTGTTGTGCTTTTTTGAGACAACTTTTTGCCCTGTCACCCAGGCTGGAGTAGTATCAAGCACTTTGGATGATTTTCCCAGTAATATGATAATGTGTGAAAAATTAAACATATAATAACAAGGTGTTTCACCCAAGAAAATTATCCACAGAATGAAAATAAGACAAAACAAAATCATTAGAAAACAAACCCGAAACATAAACTGCAGGCCCAAAAAAGAAAAAATAAGGATACGCGTACAAAATAATGGCACAAATTAATGCAAATAGAGCAATTGGTCCACAAAGAGAAACTATGTCCAGAAACTTCTCTTCCTAGATACGATCTAAAACATAAAAATAATACTTTTTGTGATTCTGTACATTTTTAAAATTAATTAAAGGAATTGATATAGAAAATTGTAGTATAAAATATCCTGGTTGGGGGCAGGGAGGGAGTTACTAAAACAATTCTGTGTCCATTCAAGGACACATTTTTGGAACATCTAAAACCAAAATTGAAGCTTGGCAGACCCATAACGGTCAGGGGCCTTATAAGGGCATCTCCTGTTCTACCCACTTGTAACAAGGTTCTTGCTTTTGGGTTTTTTTTTGGTGGGGGGAGGTGGGTGGTCATTCTTTTTTCCTACTTTTTTTCTTTTTTTTGAGACGGAATCTTGCCATCTCCAAGGCTGGAGTGCAGTGGTGCTATCTCGGCTCACTGCAACATCTCTCTCATGGGTTCAACCGATCCCACTGCCTCAGCCTCCTGAGTAGCTGGGACGACAGATGGGTGCCACCACGCTCGGCTACTTCTTGTACTTTTAGTAGAGACAAGATTTCGCCATGTTGGCCAGCCTGGTCTTGAACTCCTGACCTCAGGTGATCCACCTGCCTCGGCCACCCAAAGTGCTGGGATTACAGGCATGAGCCACTGAGCCGGGCTGCAACATGGTTTTTGCATCATCCTAACAGTTAGCATTTATAAATCCTCTTCAACGTGTATATTGTACATATATTCAGCATATCATTTTAACATACATCAATATAGCTTTAGAGATAAAAATAACAACTTTGACAATATCTAGGTTGTAGATGAAAGTGAAAAATATACTACACCTCTGTCTAAATAGGATTCAAGGAAGGTACAAAGTAAATTGTGTATTCTGAAATCCATATGTATAGCAAATACAAAATTCTAACTTCAAAAATTATAATGTTATGATAAGAACATCTACTGTAAAATTAAATGTGGTGAATAGGTAAATAACTATTAAGTGAGTCAGTGCACTGGGAACTGAGCTAGACTTCGTGAAGAACACACAGTTAACAGCAGCAAGGGCCTGTCTTCAACAAGCCCACATTTTACATTCTCCTTGTTAATTTTAAAATGTTTTCATTCTATAAGTTAAAATTATCAAAGATGACAAAATACTTTTAAATTGAATAGCACTGAAAAATAATAGGTGTTAGACATCTTATGAACAGCATTGTAAGAATCACATTCCTTTTTTTCCAAACTAGTAAAACCTGATTTGATAGACATTTTGATGTTTGAACATTTTCAAATCATGTGTGATTTTCTAATTTTAACATTGAATTCAGCAACTTATTTTCCTGTTGTACTGAAGAGACACAGTCATACAAGAGATTTGGCAATTATGTAGATCTTTGGAGAAAACCTGAGAAATTTTTATTTAAAATTGCTATAATAATAAAAGAGCAAACACTTAATGAAATCTGGGTTATCTTCAGTACAATCTACTGTAAAAAGAAAGGAAATATAATCTACCCAGCTGCCATTAACATTTCAATCAAATATTTACATCAAATACAAGATTTTAGCTCTGAATGAATGCACTCTCTGCTCACATAAGAAAATGTTTAAAGGACAGTTCTCTATCTCAATTTAGACTTTATTTCTTGTAATAGCATTTGCTCTGCAGATTAAGTACTTCTATTGACTTTTTTATGAAAAGAGAAGGAAGAGAGAAAAAACACATATTCTCTGAAAACTTGATTATATAGCAAAATACTGAAATAACTCAAAAACAACTGCTCTTTTCCAGCCTTCCTTAAAATTTTCAAGGTTCCAAGAAGTTTGAAAGTTTGCTAAGTGTTATTGGAAGAGATTATGAGAAAACTTGAGATCTGGGCATGAATCAGCATCCACTTGTCATAATGTCTCAGTACAATGTCCCTAGCACTTTAAAGGCTTGATGTGAAATGAAAATACCCCATCCTTCTTGAGCCAGCAGGTTGAAGTCTGCAAGACTTTCAAACAGAAATAGCACAGCATAAGAATAAATTTTTACTAATTTAGCTTCTATAGTTTCATAAGGTAATTTTTATTTCAATACTTAGTTTCTCTCATCTCAAAATAGAATATTTCAACCAATGCCATTCTTTGATTTCTACTTAATACGCACTCATTTTCTTGAAATTCTTCAGTAATAAGTGAAGTATGAAATTTTAACTGAAAATACTTCAATAACAGATTAATTATTCTGACATACAAAGAGGCATTTCCTCAAAATCTGCAATTGAATGTAACTGAATATTTACAGCACCAGCTTTTACGGTATTGTGTCCCTGGCACATGTGTTCATGGTTTGTCATCATTGCTTAAGAAAGTCCAACTTGAGTCTAGTTTTATGAAAGTTTTGCATATATTAAAGTCAGTAACTCTAGGTGTTAGTAAATACCTCAACAAACATGACAAAACAGGATCGTGTAGCCAATCTGTAACTATTTACACTCTATAATTGTAACTATAAATACATACACACAGAAGTCCATTCATCTAAGTGCAATAAAGTCTTAGCAAACATCAGTTAATTTTATGAACACAGATACAAAATCTCAGGATTTTGTGACTAAAATTTAATAATAAATACAGCTCAAGAGTGATAGCTGGGGAATCGAGATTAAAAATGTTGAAAAAATATAATTTTAGAATTCTCTCTCCTCCAAGAGCATTTACAATCTATTCTGTTTCTAACAGTCTTTATCTTCTGAAACATAAAATATAGGGCAACCTATTTTTAAAAGGCAATGAAAGTTATTTTTAAGACAGCATTTTGAATAATTTTCTTCAAATTAGATGTCATTTATTTTTTTCAATCTATCTAAATAAATTCAGGTACAATGTTTTAAAAGGCATTCGGTGTGCGCAACAGTTTTATGAAACAACAATATTTTCTCCAACATCTCCATCTGCTGGCTTGGAGAAAAAGTAGATTTTTATTTGCTGTTTCCTTCAATTTAATATTTTTATAATTTATTTTGTTGCATGGAATTGAAATATAAAACTATTAAATCATCTTTAACTAGACTAATAACTATTTGTAAAATTCAGTCTTCAAAAGAAATAGAAAGGGAAGGTTCTGGGGAGTAAATTCAATATTTAATACTTTTAATTTTCAAACCCTGTAGAATCAAGTACTCAGGTTTATAGCCCTTTTACACAGTTTTATTTTAAGCAAGCTTTACCAGTTAGCATAGCATCAAAGTTTACTAAAATCTTTTACAATGTAAAAATACTCAGTATTTTCCTAAAATTTGCTATTGATTTTCTTAGTTAACTACATACAATATGTGGTGTATATATATTAATATGAAAGTTACAATTTTCACAAAAAGGCAGATTTTTTTAGTTGCTGTATTAAACTGCTTGTGTTTAAGAACTACTGGAATACCCTCATATCCTCATACTAAAGTTCCTAGACAAGACCACAGCTACCAATGCACACTAAAGGCATGAAGGCCTACAAGGTTTTGGAAACTATTCAAAAGAGCCTAGAGGGAAAAGGTTAGGAAAAAAAAAAAAGTTAACATGAAAAAAAGCAGTCATTTATCCTCTGACACCTTGAAGACACTCACTAAACATTTATTGAATGAATGATTGGATTCCTAGGACCCATCCCTGGTTTCAACTGCTGAACACATCAGATACTAATCTCAGATATTTTTCTGCTTTTATGCTTTGTATTTTTAATAATGAAGGCTTACGTTTGAACAACCTTCAGGAAAAAAAATCTTAGCTCTCTTTTCAGCTAAGAAGACAGGGAGGGAGGAAAGGAAAAAATGAGTGAGGGGAGAGAGGAAAAGAAAAAGGGAATGATGGAGAAAAAATGAAAGAAACTGAAAATCTGTCTTACTGCCTCAGGTACCCATGGAAACAAATGGAACAAAATAGGTACTTTCATTATCCCACTGTGATTGTGAAAGGGAAGGATGTGGGAGCTCAGTAAGATGCACACAATCATTTTACCCAGTTCAGAATAGAATGACTTCATTTTCTTTGTATAACCTTAAACCATTCAGTGGATCTCCCTGGATCCTTATATCAACGTCCACTTCAACATTTCCAAATAATTTCCTCCATCTCAGGAATAAAATTAAATTAGTAAACTAATAACTTTTCCCTTTTGAAGTTGTATTACTAAGGTATAAAAATCCACTTTTTTAATACGTAAATTTAGCTCTGTGGGATTTTTATGATTGGAAGAGCAAGCTATTTCAAGAGCATTGCAAGATGATACCTATCATCTAATAATGTCATTAGATAGCAAAATTCCTGAGATTTCTAGAGGAAATGGGAAAAAGATGTTTAGATCTTAGCTGTCAATGTATTTAATGCTGTTGCTTCCACTGTATAAAGGAAAGAATCACAGACTTCCCTGAATAAAAAGGCAAGAAAACAAAGGATAAGCATTGGAGAAAAATCTTAAGCAGGATTTAAACGATCAAGACCCATGTTGACAAATTTAACACTGGAGATTTTCATCCATTTCTTGACTTTGTGATTGTAGTTTACATAAGCATCTTTCCCTTTCCCTCTCTCTCATTCTGTCTCAAAAGAGTTAAACTAAGTTTACATTTTCTATTGTCCATAGCACAAAAACCAAAAAAAAAAAAAAGGGATACAAATTCTCTATTTCATTTTGCAATCTCTAAATTTTGAAATGTCTCAGAGAATAAAGAAACGGAGTCACAAACACGTTAAGTGATTTGCCCAGTCAATGAGTTAATGTCAGCTCCAGAAATTTCTATCCAATGAGCCTCTCTTCTGTCACAGTACCCCCCTAGTTCTTTTTAGCAAACAGTAAGATTACTTATAACATGGGAGTTGCAAATGTCATGTTTTTGAATTCTCATGTTGTCATCTTTAAAATGTGTTCAGTTCCTGAAAATAATTTGTTTTACTATCCTACTATAATAATCCATGCAGGGGTAATTTTAGTCTCTGGAAATGTGAACATATTTATTTTAGCTTCACTTCCTGAGGAGGGGAAAAAACTGTGCAAATGAAGACTTGATTATTCCCGCTTCTCAGAACTATGGACAAATTAAATTGTGTGGTAATTTTTTAAAAGAAGTCCACATGTTGATTACATGAATGTGTTCACTCTGCAAATATATGAATTTACATATGTGTTTAATATATACACATATTCTGGCTATATATTTTATTTCAGAAAAATGTATATTTAAAATTTCAAAAATATTGAGAATGAGTATCTAAACCTAATAACCTAATCACAGTCTTTTATCTTTATAAAGCCCCAATACAGTAGTTTAGCATTTGTTGAAATCAAGGAATATTCATTTTGTCAATGGACATATGTTATTTTTGCAGAAAGTTCTTCTCATTATTTTCACCAATGAGTGAACTTGGCAATCATTGACTGTTTTCAAAAAGTACAGCTGTCAATACTTTCACTTCACATTTAAAACCTATGTCCTTCCTATACCCACAGCCGTTCCTTAGGAGTCATTACTTTTCAAAGCATTTTCACATAAGTATGCAATTACACACAGTTAGATACTCAGAACAGTTGCATGACAAACTTGTAATTCAGGAAAAATTGGAACTTACTGATATCAAATGAATAGTCTAAATCTGTTAGGTAAATAGGTCAAATACAGAAGTCTTCAAATTTTAATTAAGTTGATTTCTTTGTATGTCATGTACTAAAATTTTCTGAGATATTCTATTATGGACGTTTTTCAAAGCTGCAAATCCACTTTAATTCTCCTCTTCTCTCTCTCGTTCTGTACCCCCACACCCGCCCTTCTTTCCTTTCTTACTTGGCACCAACATTTGAAGAAAATATATAGCAGTGAAACCTTGTTAAATAGATCCATTATAAACAATTAAATCCTAAATTACCACACAATGCCCCTATTCTATCAGTCTAAGACAATTGTTTCTTCATTCGTCCGGGTGACAGTAGTTGCAAGAGTTGATGATGGGCCCAATATGATAATCAAGCTAAATCACGGAATATATGACTAAAGCTTAAAATGGGGAGGAGGGATGGCAACCAGTTGTTTGTGTGACGTGGGAAAACTGCAGTTGGGCTTTTCCTGTGGTAATTTTCCCCAAGCTCTGTAGCCAAAGTGGGAAGTGAGCCATCCGCAGATCTCCCCCAGATTGTTATCTATGAAATAAAGACTGCGAATATTAGAGCAGGGAAGAAACACCTCAGGGCAGTCGGCAGGAAATGATGGCAGCTGCTGGGAAGAGGGCAGGAAGGCACAGTGGCCGCGACTGCCTGCCCACGCCTGCGCGGGGGAGCGAGCGCGGGGACCGGAGCCCTCTGGCCTCCACACCAATCCTTTTAGATCCCTAATTGTTCGGTTTCTAGTACTTTATCTGAACCCATCATAGAGCTTCCCAGCGAGTCCCTGAGCACTGCGCGGAGTGAGAGGGCTAATATGGAGCATTGCAAAGACTAAAATGGCTGATCAGCGACTTCTCCAGATTTTCAAACTCGGCCAGATCCCACGGCTTCCCAGTCCTTTTCCCCGGCTGCCTGTGCTGGAGCCCCGCTACCTGAGAACAAAGCGCGCCGGGCTGGCAAGCTGACCGCGGCGCCCCTGGCGGCCTCGCCCCCTCCAACTTAAGCGGAAGCGCAACTGAGCAGGAGAAATTGACAGCGCTCCCCCTTTCCACCGCCTCCCCGCCCCACCCCCACGCCACCCGGCCGGTCTGAGCCTGCGTCAGCCCCGCTCCTCGCCCCTCGGGTGGGCGTTATGTAACAGCCCCGATCCCAACTCCGGAACCATTTCAACAACTTGTCCCAAAGAGGAGAACGTGGAGCTCGCGAGGACCGTAGGGTGAGCCCAGCCGGTGCTGCGGATGTAAACTGGGGGCAGCGGGCGCGAGCTGCAGCTGCTGGGGCAGGAGGCCACTGGGCTCCGGCAGTCCCTCGTGGGATTTGTCCAACAGCCCGACTGCGCGCCCTGGGGAACAACGTGTTCTCTGTGGGCAGGGTGCCAACAGGCGCTCGATGGGGAGCGAGGTGGGAGGGCTTCTCCTGAAGCACTCAAGATGAGCGAAAACCCCTTGAACCCAAGGAAGCCGCCCTCCCTGGCTCCAACCCTCACCCCGGCTCCCTAATGCGCACACTCTTGACGTCCTTTCCCTCTCTCTTCAGCCCCCTCCAGCCAGCGGGGGTCCCTGAGATTACAGCCACCTTCTGTCTACACCGTCACACGCACGCGCGTGTGCAGTCACTCACACCCACACACTGACACACAGAAACGCACACACACCACCTCAGAAACGCACACACACACTCACACTCGCTGGCCTTCCGCGTGCAGCACCCGAAAGGCATGAATATTCATTACTTACAAGCATTAGTGACTGCGAAGCTGTTTGCCACCTCCAAATTGTCGATGTGGGGTGTCAGTCTGAACTCCGAAGTGGAAAACTGAACCATCCCTACTCGAAATGCACTGTATTCTTGATCGGCGCCCCTAGGAAATAGCCCCCCTGCAAAGAACAAACAGCAAGCAAGAGAACACTGTCAGTGCCCGGGAGGGAAAGGAGGGGCGCGCGCTAGCGCCCAACAGTCCAAGAGTCTCTTATTCACGCCAATAGGCCGAATAAACACACCTACGGACTCGGACAGCGGGGGTGGAATATCCAAAAGGTAGCCAAGGGGTCAAGACCCAGATGAGAGTCTGAAGGCGAGGTAGGTGGCCAGAAACCTTCACCTTTCCATATAATCACAAGCTTTGCATTCAGACCCCAAGAAAATCTGAGCAAACTGGAAAATGTCGCTAAGGCAGAATTAATAAAATTTGGGGATCCGAAATGAGAGGACCTTTTCTTCTATTGTATCAAAGGCATAGTCTTTTCCTTTTGCTTCATCCTAAGAAAAACATGTATATTCTAGGTAGTTTAAATCTGGAATGCAGTCAAGGTATGACATAAGTCTACATGACATGAATTAATTTGTACACTGTGAACAAAGATTACCACCAAATTATGCACAATTCAAAAGCATAGCACAAAGGGTACCTACCTATCTGTATGCTGTTAGAAGAGACACCAAAAATCAGTCCCCATAAAACAGGAGAAAGGAGGACAGAAATATGCATAATCTTTTGCATTTCCAAGAAAAGTAGAGCATCCACAATATACCCCTTTTTTTTTTCCTTTTCCTCCTCTTCCTTCTTTGGCTGTTTTCCTCTGCAAATTAGATCCTCTGCATTTTGAGACAGCAATTTAGCACCAAGCTGCTAAAACCTGAAGTGGAGGCAGAAGAATCCCTATTTCCCAGGTCCTGCTGGTGGCTGCTGATGCCCTGCGCCCTGTCCCCGCTCCAGAAGTCCGGAGGACTGGCTGAATGCAGTTTTCAGCGGAGCTGCCGCTGTGGTCCCAGTGTCTCGGAATATTCAGCACCCTCCCATGCACTCACACACACTCACCCTCTCGCGCGCTCTCTTCTCCCTCTCTCCTCTCTCACTCACGCGCGCGCGCGCACACACACACACACACACACACACACGCACACACACAGGCAAGTCACAGAGAGGGGCAGGCAGTCCCGGGCGCGCGTGCGCGACTCGCGGCAGGAGGCGGGCGCGCGCGCCCCCTCCCCCGCACGGCGCCCGGCACCCCGCACCGCCGTGGACGCGTCGCGTGCGCGGCGCTGGGAAAGCACAGCTCGGGGCCCGTAGCCGCTGTCCCTCCGCGAGACCTCGGGTCTCTGGGGCTGTCGCGCCCACCGCGCGCCTCGGCCTTTCAGCACCGAGGACAGCGCCTCGCTCCCCGCCCGGAGCTACCTTCGTGCGGCTGTTGCAGCTGCTGCGGAGATGCTCCAACCTGGACCAAATGCAGCACAGCTGATCTCAGGCTGCTGTGTAGAAGCCGAATTGCTAATTGTTGGCGGCGAAGCGTCCTCTCACCAGGCCCTGCTGTCTTACGTTACAAATAATTTTGATTTTTATCTTCCATCGCCTGTGAAAACCCATTTAGCAATACAGAAGCCCTGTCATCCTCCTCACCTGACCCAGCCGAAAGCAAACAAGCAAGCAAAGCACCGTGGAGGAAATATTCCAAAATTGTGCACTTGGGCTTCATGGGATGTAGCCAGGACCCAGGGAGAACCCCAAGTTATATCTTTAAATGCTTAAGCCGCACAAGACATCAAGATGGAATCTTTTAAATATTTTGCACGAAAATCCCATCTTAAGAGTATATTACATTGGGCTGTGATACTGACTCGCCTAGTTACAGAGCGCACGGGTCTTTCTCGCAGCTTTCACTGCAATCCCTCCCGTTGTAGAGTCATATAGACTTGGTTTCCTAGAAGCCCTTGCTTTATGCAGATTGAAAGCAAGAGACTCTGGTTTAAGGAAAGGCTATTAGAGGAAAGTGATTAGAAGATGAAGCTAGTGTAGGAATGCCACAGAGATGCAGATTCTTTCCCAGAGACTTACTTAGAAATCTGTTTCCCCATCGCGTTTTGGCCCTGGGTTTCGAAAAATCACTGCCTAAAGAAAGTAAGCCACCACGCTCTACTGAACACGCGGGCCACTGGGAAAGAAATATGAGGTTAGATATTAAAAGTTTGAAGGGAGAGAATTGATGGCGAGATGGATGACTGGACCTCCCGTGTGAAATTTATGTTCTTCATGGTGCTTTTTCCAAGCTCATTCCTGGGAACCTGCTCTGACAATTCCCTCTGCGGACTCAGAAAAGCCCCACCAAGTTGCATGTCTTTAGTGGTTTAAACAAACAAAGAAAGATTGAGAACAAGGAACTGTTTCCAGAAAGAGGGAGACTGGAGCTTACAGTACTAAAAAGAGAACTGCTAGTATTCCAAAATGCCATGAGTCTATCAGGCTGCCTTCTTGTGCTTGCAGCTTCGTTGCTGACTGGATTATCTTATGCTTGCTTCTTAATCACATTGGCCTCAACTTCCCCATTTTAAAAATGATGATGAGCAAAGTGGCTTCTATGGCTCTTGGATCCTATATTGCTGTCATTTCAAATTATAACCTTTCCCTCTTTTTGATGTAGTCCTAAACCATGAAGTGAGAATAGCTGTAATCTATTATTAAGCTTATAAACTATAGGCTAAAATATCTCTTAATTTTATGCCTTAGAATTTTATTAGTATGTTATAAGTACTCCACACTGTGTACAAAGCAGGTCTTCTAAATAAAAATGCATTTAACCTTTAAAAAATTGAATAATAAAAATAGTATATAAAATTAATTAAAATTACAATAAATCGATAAAAAATAAAAAGTGAGATATAACTTACATATATTCAAAATTGCAACATAAAGAATAAATAAATCATACATATTTAATCATTATTTGTGATGTAAGGTATAAAAAATGATTGGAAATTATTCCCTATTTAAAATTTTTAATGTAAAAGCACTAATAACAGAACAGAGCAAAATTTAAAATACCTCTGTAGTTATTTTCTTTTTTTCTCGATTCACTTGTTTCCACAGGAAAACTTTAATTTCATAGAAAGTAACTTAGAATTAAAGAGAGCGAGGACAGAGAGAGAGGAAGCTTCAATATGAAAAAAATTTGATGTTTAAAATGTGAGTTCAGGTGAATTGAATTTTAAAAAATAAGAATGTTTTCAAACTATTTTCATCTTAACCTATTTCAAAGTCAAGGGCAGATATGAACTCAAAATTGACTGAGTTACATTCCATAAAAAACAAATGCTGTAAAAATAAGAATTTGCTAAATCATAGAGTATAGTAACTAATATGTAAGAGCTCAAGAAAAATATTACTGTCTAGTGGCCAATTACAATTTATATATAAGATGGAAATAAAAATTTTAGCAAGCATTACTTGTAATTCAACTGCTATTCTATGTATCTATGTTCACAAGGTAGTTATGTATAGACCTTTCACATATTTGGAAACTTATTTCATATATCAGCATAATTTTATTAATATTATCACTCATGAGACTTTTTCAAATTTCTTATAATGTTTTAATAGCATGTATGTTTCAAGCACAGAATCCTGTCAATATAAGGGTAATAAATTTAAATTGACTACAGTAAATGGTTCTTTATACAAATACATGGAAAAATACTGGAATTTATTTTGTGAATGTACACGGCTCTATTTTTTCATGTAGCAACTTCCTATTTCAAGAATATGTATTTCAAATTGATCACTAATCAGTTTTGAAAACTTCAAAACTACTAGATCTACAGTTGACTAGAATAGTGTGCTACAAGAAACAGAGTTTGCTATTTTCTGCCCTCTGCTGTTCAATTTTGGCAATTATGTAAAACTTAATTGCTTCCGCTGCAAGAATTTTAAGTTACAACAAAAAATAAAAGAAATAAAAAATGTGATCCAACATATCATTTTTTAGTTTAGTTAGGTGGTTGGTTAACAGTTTTTAAATCACTGGCAGAGCAAACTTTTAGCTGACTTTATTATCAAAATTAAGTTATAAATGTCAGTGCTGCAGTTCCTACTTAAGTAGTTTGACCAAAGTGGAGTTCACTCCCTGCCTTCTTATTGATTCTCTGGGACTGTAAAAATGTAGGACATCTAAAAGACTCATATGCAATGCAGCATTCGTAAAAAATGAGTGTCCTCCCACTTTCAGCAGAAGATGGCAAAGGATAGAAGTTCTCGCAGAAGAAACCCATGTTTCAGACGTAAGAGTCTATTGGCTGATACAGAGCAAAAGAAACAAACAAAGAAGGAAACATGAGGACTGTAATTACTCAGGGCTATAAATAAAAAAAGGGATGTTCACTCTGGGGAGTTTTAGTTCTTTAATTAAGATAAAGAATAATGATATGAAAATAGTTATTCAGATTAATATAATATTTATTATACCTTTTTGTAACAAAATTTTAAATCATTAACTCAATAAGATAAAGTTTGTGACCCTACAATGCATAGCTAAAGCTAGGCTTTTGTAAGATTTTTAAAAATATATTTAAAATCAAGTTCAAAATGGAAAAATAATTATAGTTTTCATTTTTGATTGTTTAAGGGTTTTGATTATATTATTTTTAATTAATGTTATCCCTATAGACAGCCATTCTATACCAGAAATATTTATTGGAAAATATAGAGTTTCAGTTTATTCATTCATTCAAAAAATATATTAAGGGGCCACTATGTTTCAAATACTGTACTTGATAGGTGGATAAAATGGTAAACACAACAGATGCCTTTCTTATGAAGTTCCCAGAATTTAAGTAAGTAAATAATGAAGATCATGTGATGAGAGAAATAAGAAATGGGAAAGGTAGACAAATTATTAAGGCAATATTATGACAGCAATAAAAAATCTATAATGCTCATTATATCTTGGAGCTCAGGACAGAAAAGGGTCTTCAAAGACTGAGACCTAAACTGAGTCAAGTAAGGGTTAGCTAGGTGGAGGGTTGGAATTAACAGTGGAGAACACTACATCGAAATACAATGACTTCAGCAAAAGCATGTGTGAGGTCCACGAATTACAATGAATTCGATGTTTCTAGAAAGGGAAGTGTCAAAAAAAGGAGCAGCAGAAACACACAAGACAATAACAAAAACTATGTATTTATCCCATAGGATAAGAGAACCATTTTGAGGATTAGATCTCAAGATCTGCATTTTTAATGGAACATTTTTGAGGTTATTTGAAAATGTATTTAAAGGGAAACATATTGAATGTAGGGAGACCAGTTAGAAGGCCATATTCCTGGTGAGGGTAATGAGAGTAAGGATTTAGGAAGTAATAGTACAGACAGGAAGAAAAGTTTGGTTTTAGGCAATATTTAGGATAAAAACTTAGTAAAACTTGTTAGTGGGCTTGTATGTAATGAAGGTAAAGGAGATGGGAAAACAAAGCCAACTTCCAGGGTACTAGGCTGAGTGCCCAAAAGGCTGGTTTTACCAAGGGTTGGAGAAAACACTGGAGAGCAGACGTGCAGGCAAAGTGATGAGTTCAGCTTTAGACATGTTGAGTTTACAGGGTCAGTGGGCTGCATCCACTTACCTGTTGTGCTAGCACTTAACACTGATTCTAAAATTCAGGGAAGAGGCCTCATGTGGAAGTTAATTTTGAGACTCATCAGACTACAGTGTTTCTCATGACAGTTACCATTTCTTGAAAAAGTTAGTTAAAGAAAAAAAAATCCAAGCAAAACAATTAAAAAAAGAAGACACATGCCACCTTTAAAATCCAGCTTTGATTTAATATGGATAAATGTATAATCATTTTCCACTTTCTTAAAGTAGGACCAAGGCCATTACCTTGAGCATGGATCTACCGAATCATGTGGTTTCTTTAAAGTAAAGTGAGAACTTAAGAATAGTGTGAAGCAATCAGAATGCTAAATCCTGTTCAGTTTTGAGGATTTTTCTTAACTATTTTACAAAGGTCTTCCTCACACATAATGGAGTATTTTTGCCTCTTTGTATTACTGATCCTTTCCAGAACATTTGACATACTTTTCAACCATTCTCTGTTCACAGGTTATCAATTTACACAGTATTTTAATTAAACTATGTAATTTAACTGCCATAAATTTTTTTGTTTTGTTTTTTAATAAGTACATTTGACTCTCACTTACGGAGTAAAAACAGAAATTACACAGGCTGCTCGTCAAAGTATTCAGCAGGCTTCCATTTGTGTTTTTCGTAACATGCAAAAGCAAAGAATAGGAGGGGAAATAAATAAATAGCATAAAACATGGCTGTCATATTTTCTATCTCTGTAGATGATTACAAGACTTAAATTGTTAATCACCAGGGAGCTACATCAGCAAGATGGTGGACTTAGACACACTGATTCAACAAGAATATGCAGACCAATTTCTTTTTTGAAACATTCAAAAACTAGTAGACAGGCTCCTGCACTCGATGAAAGCATGAAATGAACGACACTGAAACCAATAGGAAAATTCCAGACACCCTCTCATTATACTCCCCACACCTAGCACAGCAACATATGACCAAGACGAAACCCTCAGCTTTCAGTTTTTCCCAGGATGGGAAAGAGTTAGATTTCACATACAATGCTCCAACTTTTCTGAATGCAACCCAAGAGACTGGCTTCTGTCTTAAAGTCCTCACAGGACCTGGCATATGCTAGATTCCTGGAATAAGCATGGCAGTCTGAACTAGCAACACAGGCACTCAACACAACTCATCCTCCCAGCTCAGCATAGAGTAAGTGGGTGGAAAACCCCAGTTCCCAGATTCTACCTGAGGGGAAAAAGAGTTCCCTCCCTCCTGTACCGAAAATGAGAATTCAACATTCCAGCTTCTCCAGGTGCTATCCAAAGGAATGGTTGCTGTCTCACCTATCTCAGAGCACAGATGGGACCCAGGAGATTCTAGATGCCTTGGGGCTGCCAAGAACAGTGACAGCAGTTTGGACTAACAAGAAGCATTAAAATGTCCACAGAATCTCTGGCCAGGCTGATTGGTGGAGATTTTCTCCCATTCAAGGCCAATCAGTGAAGATTGCAAGACATGACAATTTTTTCTAATGCATAAATACCAACAAAAAGTGTCAAGGAAAATGAAGACACAGGCAAAAGTGATACAAACGAAAGAACAAAGTAAAACTCTAGAAAATTAGCCCTAATGAAATGGAGATATATGAATTACCTTACAGAGCATTAAATACAGCTATTTTTAAAATGCCTAATAAGCTCCGGAGAACAATACATGATCAACAAGAGAATTTCAACAAAGAGACAGAAAATTTAAAAGGAACCGAGTGTTATTTATGCCTGAGATGCAAGAAATGTTCAATTATTGAAAATCCATTAATATGATACACCATATTAACAGAATGAAGGATAAAAATTACATGATCATTTCAATAGATGCAGAAAATAATTTGACAAAACTTTATAAAAATGCTTTTGTGATCATAACTCTCAACAGACTAGGAATAGAGAGAAATTACTTTAACATAATAAAATCCATATATAAAAAGTCCATGTCTAACATCGTACCCAACGGTTACAAAACTGGAAGCTTTTACACTAAAGTAAGATACAAGGCAAGGATGTCTACTCTCAAAACCTCTACTTAACATAGTACTGGAAGTCCTAATCATTGTAATTAAGCAAAAATAAAAGGCATCCACACAGGAAAGAAAAAAGTAAAATTATCTCTCTTTGCAGATGACACTGTCTTCTTTGTACAGAACACAAAGGAGTCAACAACAACAACAAAAAACACCTGTAAGAACAAATAAAAGAATTCATTAATGCTGCAAATTATCAAATCAACATACAACAATCAGTTGTGTTTTTATATACTAACAGTGAGCAATCTGGAAAACAAATTAGAAAAACAATCCAATTTACAATAACTTCAAAAAATAAAATACTTAGGAATAAACTAATGAGGTAAAAACTTATAGACTGAAAACCATAAACATTGATGAAAGAAATTAAAGAAGACACAAACAAGTGGAAAGATGTCTTTGTTGATGGATTAGAAAACTTAATATTGTTAAAGTGTCCATACCACCCAAAGGAATATACAAATCCAACGAAAACCCTATCAATATCCCAATGATATCTATAATACAAACAAAAAAAATCCTAAAGCTTTTATAGAAACACAAAGACACTAAGTAGCCAAAGCAATCATAAGAAAAAAGAACAAAGCTGGAAGGCTCACACTACCTGACTTCGGAACATATTACAAGCTACAGTAATTCAAACAGCATAGTCCTAGCATAAAGGCAGACACATAAATCAATGGAACAGAATTGAGATCCCAGAAATAAATACACCAATATACAGTCAACTGATCAACAAGTGTACTAAAAATACACAGTGGGAAAAGAGCAGTCTCTTTGACAGCATTGGGAAAACTGGATATCCACATGCAAAAGAATTAAATTGGACCCTTATCTTACACTATACAGAAAAATCAGCTCAAAATGCAATAAAAATTTAAATGTAAGACCCAAAATTGTAAAACTCCTAGAAGAAAACCTAGGGGGAAAACTCCATGACATTGGTCTTAGCAATTATTTCATGAATATGACACCAAAAGCACAGGCAACAAGAGCAAAAATAGACTAGTGGGAATACATCAAACTGAATAGCTTCTTTATAGCAAAGGAAACACTCAGTAGAGTAAAAAAAACAACTTACAGAATGACAGAAAATATTGCAAACTATATATTTGATAAAGGGTTAATTTCCAAAATATGAAAACAAAATCTACAACTCAATATTAAAAAAGGAATAACTCAATTAAAAAATAGGCTATGGACTTGAATAAATATTTCTCCAGAGAAGACATACAAATGGCCAACAGGTATACAAAAAGATGTTTAATGTCACTAATAATCAAGGAAATGCATATCAGTATGGGAATATCACCACACAACTGTTAAGATGGCTATTATATATTTTTTAAAAGGATGAATATTAATGAGACTGTAGACAAGAACTTTTGTACACTGTTGGTGGGAATGCTAAATGGTGCAGCCACAACGCAAAACAACATATTTCTTTCTCAAAAAATTAAAAATAACAACTGCCATATAATCCAGAAATTCTACTTCTGGGTATATAACCAAAAAATAAAAATCAGAAATTCAAAGAGGTAATTAGCACTCCCATGTTCATTGCAGCACTATTCACAATAGCCAAGATGTGGAAACCACCATTGATATATGAATAGATAAAATGCGGTACATAAACATAATGGAATAGTATTCAGCCTTTAAAAAGAATGAAATCCTGCCATTTACAAAAAAGTAGATGAATGTTAAGGATATTAAGTCAAGAATCCAGTCACAGAAAGACGAACACTGAATGATTCACTTATATGAGGTGTCTAAAATAGTCAGACTTGTAGAAGCAGAGAGTAGAGTGATGGTTCGCAGAGGCCGGATGGTAGGGAGAATGAAGAGTTGTTGTTGAATAGGTATAAAGTT
The DNA here is from genome assembly GCF_029281585.2 of Gorilla gorilla gorilla. Classification (NCBI taxonomy): domain Eukaryota; kingdom Metazoa; phylum Chordata; class Mammalia; order Primates; family Hominidae; genus Gorilla; species Gorilla gorilla. Next base: position 178,252,660 of record NC_073227.2, on the reverse strand, counting down.
TCAGTTAGGCATGATGAATTATAGATCATCTGTACAACATTACACCTATAGTTAACAATAATAAGTTGTGTACTTGAAATATTAAGAGGGTATCTCTCATGTTAAGTGTTCTTATCACAATGAAATTTAAATACTAAAAAATGGTATCACAGCCACTTTCGCTAAATACTCCTTCCATATCTTCATTAATTTTGTCAACACATCTTAGTCAGACAGAATTCTTTAGTTGGTGTGTATAGTCCAAACCCTCATTCCTGCAGGATCCAAGTTCTTGATGTTTGTATTTTTATGTGTTTCTAGAGATGTTTTGTTTTGTTTTGTTTTGTTTAACTGATTACTGGGCAAGGGAATACTAAGAGGCACTCTACTGAATAGTGAACTTCTCAGGTTCCAAATATAGTCCTCATCTCTTCTATTATAGAGACCATCTTTCTCCTCATAGTCAGTATCATTTACCTAGGCAATAGAGAGACACTTATTTCAGTTGTTCATTGAGCATCAAAAGGAGCCCGATATGGATACGGGACAGATAGCTTTCAATTAATCTAGAACATAGCCATTTTTCTGGTGGAAACATTCCTTCCTTGATCACCAAAACAACCATAACCAAGATTCTAGGGTCATGAGGCAAAAATTATTTAAGTACACTCTTGAATGTAACAGTGAGTAGGGTCACTTTCCCTTCGTTCCAAAACTGTTTATATTCTCATTAGGGAAGGCTGCATCATTTATTGACACAATTATTGAAAGCATATCTTTAATTCTTTATGATAGTGTCCCATCCTTTTAGAGTGTTCTCTCTAAGCTAGTATCAACACTGAGCCACCAGCAGGCTCTTCCACCATTCTATCAAGCGCATTACTTTACAGTGATGGAGTACGTAGCTCGATGAGTGATTTTCAGGGGCATGAATCCATTACTATAGTCTCTTTTCCCTAAAATGTGTTTCTTGGTAGGAAGCAACATTGCAAGGGATTCCATGGTAATGAATTCTGAAAGTACATTAATCCATTAGTAGTAGTACCAGATGAAGTACTGAGTATAGGAAAGGCAAATCCACATCTAGAATACGTGTCTACTCTGTGAGAACAAAGCACTCCCCCTATCTGATGATCCTCTCCAATGTGACCATGTCATTAATTGTTTTCCATCAGAAAATTGTCGGTCACTACTGCTGGCAAATTGGCAAACCAGCAATGGCCCTAGGTAGTTTAGTCTTAACAAGAGAAGAATCTGCTGTTGACCTCAGACATAACTTCCATCCCTGCTGCCACCAAAGTCGTTTTGCATGTGGACTTACAAAGAGAACAACTGTGGCGGGGCAAAGAGTTTGCCTGTCATCCACAGGATAGGCCATCTAGTTCATGATTAAAATTCTCTTACAAAATGATTGTCCCTCCGATGGACATCTGTGAAGGACATAAGTGTCTTCACTCTCTATGTGCATCCATATACTTCTGTCTCACATCTCCTTACCACAAATGTTCAATTCTGTTCTTTCCAGCTCTTGACAGCTGACCAACCCATTAGCCATTGTCCATATATTTCTGGATTTAGGCAATTTCTCACTTCATATAAAGTTGAAAAACATGATATGCCATCTAATATAGTTTACCAATGTCTTTCATGGCCACTCCAGGGTGAGGTTTTCTGTAGTAGCCATCCACTTCCAGCTGGTGCTCATACAACATACACAACCATTCCTAAACCAAGCCTGCCCTTCACCCAACTTTGCAAACTAACAGATAATAATAGCGAACCACCCAAGGGGCCATAATGTACCTTAAAGGAGAGGTAGCAAGGCTGTAGGTAAAGATACGATGGAAGTCTGAGCTACTCTCTTATACAATTTGTGTCTTCTAGATGTGCTAAAGCCAACATCTGTATATTCTATTTCTATTTTACAATGGTATATTGATGATCATGCCAAATGTAAGGGTAAAATGGACCAGATATGCCCTTTTCTTCAGGATGGGAAGATCAGGTTGCAGTTATGTGGTCTCCTCTGGACAGAAGCTCAAGTATATACCACGGCCCAGTGGCAAGCCAGATGTCACTTTTGAAATGAAAAAGAATTGCCAGCAGAGGGGAGGTCTGAGTTCAAGCACTGGGCATCTGTATTGTGACTTTCTTCGTGCAGTGTGACACAGGCTCTCCATTAGCATCTCTGTCTTCCCCAGCTGCCTCCAATACAATTGTGTCTACTGAACCTCAAGACTCAAGTGTCAGCTTGCACTGTAGCCTGAACCTGCTGCTACATTTTATTTTTCTCAGTTCATCTATCTGCCCTACAGATTATTCCTAATAAATGTGTCAGAGTGAGAGGTGAAGCTGCCCGGGCTTCTGGGTCTGGTGGGGACTTGGAGAACTTTTCTGTCTAGCTAAAGGATTGTAAATGCACCAATCAGCACTCTGTGTCTAGCTAAAGGTTTGTAAATGCACCAATCAGCACTCTCAAAACAGACAAATCAGCACTCTGTAAAACGGACCAATCAGCTCTCTGTAAAATGGACCAATCAGCAGGATGTAGGTAGAGCCAAATAAGGGAATAAAAGCAGGCCACCAGTGCCAACAGCGGCAGCGCACTCGGGTCCCCTTCTACGGTTTTGTTCTTCTGCTCTTCACAATAAATCTTGCTGCTGCTCACTCTGGGTCCGTGCCACCTTTATGAGCTGTAACACTCACTGTGAAGGTCTGCAGCTTCATTCTTGAAGCCAGCGAGACCACGAACCCACCAGGAGGAATGAAAAACTCGGGATGGGAGGAACAAACAACCCCAGACCTGCCGCCTTTAAGAATTGTAACACTCACCGCGAAGGTCAGCAGCTTCACTCCTGAAGCCAGCGAGACCACAAACCCACCAGGAGGAATGAACAACTCCAGACATGCCGCCTTTAAGAGCTGTAACACTCACCGCAAGGGTCCGAGGCTTCATTCTTGAAGTCAGCAAGACCAAGAACCCACCAATTCTGGACACAAGTGCAGCATGCCCAAACGTGGTACACATTGCCTGCATAATCCAAAGAAGCCTACCAAGCATTGTGATGGGTGGTACAAGGGACCAGCCTCAGATTACTGGGCACTTAAAAAACTTCATCTGTGCGGCAGACCTCTAACTTCTGAGGGATTTATCTTCCACTGCAATCACACATATTTTTACTAATATATCTGAGAAACTTATTTTTTGTTCACCAGGTTCAATTAACAGGGTTTCTTCAATATAATGTATTAATTGAATTGCTGTAGAGACCATCACATCCAGAACAATCTTTGTACCTCTCTTGACAGAGGGCGATAGGGCTCTTATTATCAACCTAGACACAATAAGAGATGTTGGGATGGGAAAGAATTCACTTTGTCTTGGGCAGCAACTGTCCCTTATGTAATCAGGTTTTTTCTTTTTTCTCCCTCAGATAAGAGATTATTCTCTAAGAGAATTAAAAGATTTGTTTCTGCTTACACAGAAATATGGGGGAATTTGGAGTTTTAAGACTCCCAGCTTCATCTATGTCTAAATAAATGTCTTTAGTTTATGTGTCAGGATTTCAGTCCTTGCCACCAATACCACTATCTTAGAGATGTGTGGTAGAGCATTTAATTGGCACTGGAAACTCTGTTTACTTAAAAAGAAAATTTAGATTTCCCACAAGTTATAAATTTCCCTCTACTACAGGAGAGGAGGGACTCATTCAAAACTTCAGGGAATCTTTCTCCTTCTCCCATGCATATCCCTAATTGCATGCTTACAGATTTTAATTTCTCATATTCCCTGTGTTTGTTCTCTAGGACCAGAAAAAGCAGCTGAATAGCTGCGATATCTGAAATCACTACTATATTCATAACAACTAAGTGAAACCTGATTTCCCTGAAGTCCCTCTTCATCCTATGCTATCATCAGTAAAAATGAATGCTGGTAATCATGACACCTTCATCTGTCATAAATTTTCCATGTCTCACCACCTGTTTTTGTAAGGAGCATGTCTCTTGCTTCTCAAATACATGAGCAACCTAATTCTTCTGAATCCTACTGTGAGGTTCTGTTTTATAGGGTCAGTTGCAGTACCAGTTGCTCTGTGTCTGGGTCCCCACAGAAAACAAAAACAGATGGCATATACAAACAGGCTGATCCAATAATATTTTACTTACAATGTAAGTGTGAGTGAGGGAAATCATAAAAGTTGGTTGAATAATTCAAGGTTACTAGCAACGGAGCTGTTGAAATCCTTAGGCTGAGGAAGGAGTTCAGTCACTGAATACAGGAGAGAGTCATGTAGCAGTCACCTGGAAAGATGCAGTGACCTTTAGTGAAAGCATTCAGATCACCTGAGCTCACCTATCAGGAAGGAAGCCAGAGGGGTAGATATTCTGACCTCACTCTGCTTTCTCCTTTCTTCAGGCTCCTTGTTGGTGTAAGACAACTGAAAGGCAGAGTGAAGGAAGCCTGATGTAATATAGTTTATACAGGTCAGCCACCTGGGGCAAAAAGCAGGGTGGAGAACGGGAGAGAATGAATTTGAAGAGGAGGTACAAATATGCCAGTACATATAGGCCATTCTTTCTTAAGCTTAATCAAGATTCAGATAAATGTTACAATAAGAGAGGTACTGCTAGGCAGAGACACTGAAAGTTGAGATGCATAACAGATACAGGAGGGGGAAGATGTTGCTTTCATTGTCAATGGTTAGCAGGTAGATTGCTTGGTAGATGGTTTGTTTTTAAGGGAAAAGAAGGACGGTATGCTATCTGGGCTCCACTGGGGTTCCAATCCACTGATTAATATTTTAGAAAGATAGAAAGATAATGGAGGAGATGATTTGCCAGAATTTCTGTGAGAGAGAATGGCACAATTTGTGCCAGTTTAGATACTTGCCATCCCCTACTCCTCTGCCCCAAATTTGCTTGGATCATGATATGACTATATCATGGACACATTATAAAGTACATAGATGTTCTCACATACGGCGTTTGCATCAGGAGGTGGGGAAGGTTCTGTCATAGAATGGCTTCAGAAGTGTCAGACATTGATGAGGGGATGAGAACTGAAGAATCGTGGAGGAAACCTTTGGGAACATATGTGAGATAATTTCAGAGACACACAGAAGTGTGAAAATGAATTTTGGAAGGGCTAATGTATTTTGCAGAAGGTGTCAAGAGCCAGTAAAATTTTAAATATTATTTTTTAAATGACACATTTTGAAACCACAGACTATGAAGACCTGGGGGAATACAGTTTGTACTGGTGAGATCAATTTTTAGAGACTTAGTTACCTTTCCTACTTGACCCAGACTAGACGTTTTTCTGATTTTCTGAATTCATTTTCTATGATGTAACTTTGTTGATAGAAATGAAGTAGCCAGAAAGCCCAAGAATCTGCCATTGTTTCCAACATAGACCAATAAAAAGCATAAAAAATTTACTCTCTAGTAATATTTTTTATGGAATATTGCAAAGAAAATTTATTTAAAAATTTTAGGCCAGGTGCAGTTGCTCACGACTATAATCCCAGCTCTTTGGGAGGCCAAGGTGGGTGGATCATGAGGCCAAGAGGTTGAGACTATCCTGACCAACATGGTGAAACCCCATCTCTACTAAAAATAAAAAAATTAGCCGGGCATGGTGGCACACGCCTGTAGTCCCAGCTGCTCGGGAGGCTGAGGCAGGAGAATCACTTGAACCTGGGAGGCGGAGGTTGCAGTGAGCAGAGATCGTGCCACTGCACTCCAGCCTGGCAACAGAGAAAGACTCTGTCTCAAAATAAATAAATAAATAAATAAATAAATAAATAGAATAAATTTTAAAAAGTAACAGGGCAATTATCTTTAAGAGTTTATAAAATACCCAACCCAAACCAAACAATATTAAAGACAGAATAGCCTAAATTTAGAAAGAAATATTACATTAAAAACAATAATTGTTAACATAATTAAACAAGTAAATGTACAGTTATGCACCAGATGATGATGTTTCTGTTGACAATAGACCACATATAAAATTGTGATTCCATAAAATTATAATGGAACTGAAAAATTCCTATTACCTAGTAAGATTGTAGCCATAATATTGTAACATAATGCATTACCCATGTGTCTGTGGTAATGCTGATGTAAACCTACTATGCTGCTGGTTTTATAAAAGTATAGCACATACAATTATGTATAGTACATCATACTGAATAATAATACACAACTATGTTACTGATTTATGTACTTACTATACTATACTTTTTATTATTTTAGAATGTACTCCTTCTACTTATTTTTTTTTTAATTAACTGTAAAATGCTTCAGCAAGTCTTTCAAGAAATATTCCAGAAGAAGACGTTGTTACAGGAGATGACAGTTCCATGTGTGTTATTGTCCCTGAAGACCTTCCCTCGGGACAAGATGTAGAGACTGAAGAGAGTGATACTGATGATTCTGTTTCTGTTGTAGGCCTAGGCTAATGCGTGTATTTGTGTCTTTGTTTTCTTAAACTTTTAACAACAACAACAAAAAAGTTTAAAAAGCAAAAAAGTGAAAACGATTTTAAAAATAGAAGAAAAGCTTATAGAAGAATATTCAAAAAGAAAATATTTTTTAAAAGATGTACAATGTGTTTGTGTTTTAAGCCAAGTGTTATTACAAGAGTCAAAGTTTTTCAAAGTTAAAAGTTTAAAAATAAAAAGGAAACAATACACTAAGAATAATTTATTATTGAAGAAAATAATATTTTAGAAATTTAGTAAGCCTAAATCTACAGTGTTTATAAAGTCTATAGTCATATGCAGTCATATCCTAGGCTTTTATATTCACTCACCCAGTAAATGTAAACTGGCTCACCCAGAGCAACCTCCAGTCCTGAAGCTCCATTCATGGGAAGTGCCCCTATACACCACTTTAATCTTTTATATCACATTTCTATGATATACCTTTTCTATGTTTAGGTATGTTTAGGTACACAAATACCATTGTGTTACAATTGCCTACAGTATTCAGTGCAGTAATATGCTGTACAGGCCCCGCACACACGGGCTGGCCAAGCAGCCACTTCCTGGTGCGACCGTCAGTGGCGGGAAGATGGCGGAGGTGGTCGTGGGCAAAGAAAAGCGCCGGCAGCAGCCGCTCCTCTGGCTGCCCCTGTCCCGCATCCGGGTCATCATGAAGAGCTTCCCGAGGTGTCCAGAGTCTACCAGGAGGCGCTGGTGCTCACGGCCAAGGCCGTGGAACTCTGTTCAATATCTAGCCCCCTTTTCATAAAGACATGGCAGTGGGAAGGAAAAGAAAACACTGACTTACAGCGATTTAGCAAATACTGCAGAGGAATCAGAAACTTTTCAGTTTCTTGAAGATATATTGCCAAAGAAGATTTTAGCTAGATTTTAGAAGATTTTAGAAGATTTTAGCTCTTTAGCGGAAAATACTTAAAGAGGGAAAAAGATGAGGAGAATGACAATGATAATGAAAGTGACCATGACCAAGTTGAATCCTAAACCAAAAAAGTGCTTTAAAAACCAACCTGGCGAAGGAGGACTGCCCTGGACCTACTCCACTGCCGCCAAGTAAACACAACGCCGCTCCCCTTTAGTGTCTTCACGTCTTCGCAGACTTCCAGTGCGTGGTATTCTTTCCAGGACAAGATTGAGGTCCTCCTCATGTACCTGTGCCACAAACAGCCAGAGGGAAAGTGACCCAAACAGCAGCCCTTCTTTGACAGGTCCGCTCTACAGCTCAGACACCAAGAAAGCAGCGGATACCGGCAGCCATTGCGGGCTGATCTGCTGTAGCGCCAAACTGCAAGGACAATTTCCTTTTTCTTTCTTTCTTTCTTTTTTTTTTTTTTTTTTTTGAGACGGAGTCTCGCCCTGTCGCCCAGGTTGGAGTGCAGTGGCACGATCTCGGCTCACTGCAACCTCCGCCTCCTGGGTTCAAGCAATTCTCCTGCCTAAGCCTCCCCAGTAGCTGGGATTATGGGCGCGTGCCACCGTGCCCGTCTAATTTTTGTATTTTTAGTAGAGAAGGGGTGTCACGATGTTGGCCAGGCTAGTCTCGAACTCCTGACCTCGTGATGTGCCTACTTCGGCCTCCCAAAGTGCTGGGATTACAGGCGTGAGTCACTGCGTCCAGCTGCAAGGACAATTTTAACTTTTAAATTTACAATAGATTTTGAAGAGCTTCTACAGATCAGTTATGTACATTCATATATGTAAATTTTGGAATCAGTTCTTATAAACAGCTTGATTCAATTTTAGCTAGTTTATAAGTAGTATGTTACATTTGAATTTTTGTCTTTCAAGAAAAGTTGACTGTTCAAATATTATTTTTCTACTGTAAAGAAATATACTTTTCTATTAAAAAATCTGTACATATTTTTATGGTAAGATGCTTTATAGAACTAGTTTTAGAGCCCTCTATGGCTCTAAGTCCTTGCTTACTGCCTGCAAATTTTGTGAAATTTAAAAATAAGCATTCTAACACTTTTATTCCCATAGAAAAATTGCAAGTCAAATTATCAAACCAAATACAAAAATAAGCCTTACCTCTGGTATAAGCATGTTGTTCTAAAACAAACAAACAAACAAAAACAAAAAACAAACACACATTTTGAAACATTTCTTTGTTGAAGATCTCTCTCATACTGTTCTTTGCTTTAAATCCCTAGTACTTGTTTTTACTGTCTGTAAGAGAAAAACGGCCAGGCGCGGTGGCTTATGTCCATAATCCCAGCACCCTGGGAGTCCGAGGTGGGTGGATACCCTGAGTCCAGGAGTTCGAGACCAGCCTGATCAACAAGGTGAAACCCCGTCTCTACTAAAAATACAAAAAATTAACCAGTCATGGTGGTGGGTGCCTGCAATCCCAGCTACTCAGGAGGCTGAGGCAGGAGAATCGCTTGAACCCGGGAGGCGGAGGTAGCAGTGAGCCACGATCACACCAACGCACTCCACCCTGGGCAACAACAGCAAAAACTTCGTCTCAAAAAAAAAAAAAAAAAAAAAATGGTGAAACCTATTATAAGACTTTTTTTTTTTTCCACAAAGGGTATATGTTTGGTTCCTCTCTCACTCTTTTTCTTTTTGAAGAAAAGGTTTATAATTTACATTCAGTAAAACCATGCTTTTTAGTGTCTAGTCTGTGAATTTTGACAAATGCATAGTTTTGTAACCAGTTGGTAGGCAGGACAGATCCATCACCCAAAACATTCCCCTCTGCCCCCTTGTTTTCAGTCTTTTCTGCCCCCTGGCAATCACTGATGTTTTCTGTTCCTCTTGTTTATTAACATTTATTTTAATATAAAATATTTTAAAATCAAAAATTATATATGCTGTACAGATTTCGTAGACTAACAGCCAGAAACTATACCACATGGCCTAGGTGTGTAGTAGGCTATAACATCTAGGTTTGTGTAAGTATACTCCAGGATGTTTGCACAATGAGGACATCACCATTAATGACACATTTCTCAGAATGTAGCTTCATTGTTAAGCGACACGTGACTATAATACTTGGATAAAATTATGCTAATGTCTGTGATATTTGGTCAAATGAAATTCCCTCATATACTGAATTTTTATTTGTATTGCTCTGTTACATTTTCATTCATTCCACAAATATTTATTGAATACCTATGTGCTGCGAAGAGAGAAACTAATGTTAATATGATAGTTTGCCTTCACAGAGTTCATGTTCTAGTGAGAGAGACAGACAATTGCATTGAAGGGCTAAAGTTGTGTATAAAGTTACTTCTGATCTCAAGATAAGAGGCATGATTCAAATTACACAGAAAACGAATTCCCCTTTCCACTGAGTCTTATGGAAGAGCAAAATAAGAAAGATGTCAATCGCAGAGCCTTCACCAGGTTTGAGCTACTGAAGGACAGCACAGACCTTGGCTAATCTGTTATTTAATAGAGCACTTTAAGGAGTCCTTAGAAGTACAAAGGTGGATCTTAGCTAAAAAGAGGCAGAAAGAGCTAAATTATACTTATTGTTTTTTGAATAAAAAGAGGAGACTGGAATTTGGAGAAGACATCCAGTACAAATGGCCCAGAAAACAGAGAAGCAAAGAAACACCGCATAGTAGGAGGCTAGATCTCACAGAGAAGGTGGTCAGAAATTCCCAGGAAGGAGGACCTAAACTACTTACTTTAAAAATGGAGGTCTGATATTCGAAGTTGTATTGCTAGGACATAGCCCCCTTCCTTGTCTAAACCTTCAGTGTAACTTTGCTTTGTAGGTTGACTTCCACTTCAGCCTACAACCTTGCTTCTGCAAGAGCAGAAAGCAGTTACTACCATGCTCGCTTCGACAGCACATGTACTAAAATTGGAACGATACAGAGAAGATTAGCATGGCCCCTGCACAAGGATGACATGCAGACTCCTGAAGCGTTCTATATTTTTGTGGGAATTGAACAATGAGATCACTTGGTCACAGGGCGGGGAACATCACACACCAGGGCCTGTTGCGGGGTTGGGGGCTGGGGTAGGGATAGCATTAGGAGAAATACCTAATGTAAATGATGAGTTGATGGGTGCAGCAAACCAACATGGCATTGTATACCCATGTATCAAACCTGCATGTTGTGCACATGTACCCTAGAACTTAAAGCATAATTAAAAAAGAAAAAGAAAAAGAAAGAAAGCAGTTACTACCTAGATTTTGGATATCTGGGGTAATGCCTACAACCTGTCACACATTTTAGTAAATCTGTTTTCAAAGGGAAAATAAATAACGGTATAACTATTGGAGAGTGAAGCCTGAGGAAAAATTTAGTCGTTTTTATTATGACAATACAGAAGTTTTTATACTTGGTTAAGGCAGGAAGGAATAAATGTTTCCTTTTCTAAAAAGAATAATTTGGTTGCTAAGTCTGTGAAGTTTTATGCAAATAACAAGAGAAATTGCAGCTCCAGTTGCCTTAACAGTAACTTAAATATATTGACTGATATAACTAGAATTCCAGAGTTATAGCAGAATTTGGCTGATCCAATTCACCCCAATCACTCTGATTTTCTAAAATAAGTTTTAGTCTAAGGTTAAGATTAATTCCTCTTACAGTTGTAGCAACTGGTGTTTACACCAGTTGGAGAGAAAGCACTCTGGCTACAGTATTCCAACTACATGTCCTAAGGTATATCCAGCTGGCTTGTGTAGTTTACATGGCCAGTACTAACCCAATACTTAAAACAGGGGAAAAGAAATGCAGTGATTATATCTGGGACCTACCACTACAGCTAGGAGTTAGTGAAATGTGTCAGTATTGTTTCAAAATGAGGAGGAAGAAGAAAGGGATGCTAAACAGAAAACCAAGTATGTCCATCAGAGTAGATAAATATGGGGGGTGGAGATAAGGCTAAACCTAAGGAAGAAGAAATTCTATGACTTCATACAGAAGCACATTTTCTCTAGACTGAGAAGACTTTAAATGGATTTCATCACTTATATATCATTTGCTATGAATATAACATTCATAAACTATTTATTTTTAAAATGTAGGTCTGATATTCAAGGTTGTATTACTAGGACATAACCCTCTCCCTTGTCCAAACCTTCAGTGTAAGTTTGCTATGTAGACTGAATATAGCTTTCATAGCAAATTATATCGAGTGATCAAAATTCATTGAAAGGCTTCTCAGTCTCATTTCAAAGGTGTTCCTTGCACATTGTGTAAACTCTGTGAACTCACAACCTGGGAGAATTTCAAGGTCATAAAAGTAGTTTGAGGCCCAAATAAACCCTGAACTATACAGAATGTCTTCTTTTTCCCAGCAGTTTTATAACATCATAAATATTTTTGTGTCTGATACCGCTAATGAATTCCACAAAAGAATTTTATCCCACAAACATCATTGTTCAGCATTCTCCTTTTGGCAACAGTAATTAGGTTTTTTTATGTGACTATGCTAAAATATATCATGATTATATAGCTATTTTTAAAAAATCAGAATGAGCAAAATTTTATCATATTATCACAAAATGACCACAAAGTTTGTTTTTGTTGTCCTGTTGGTTTTTGTTTGCCTACTTTTTTCAGAACTTAAATAGCAGTGTACTGACTGGTATGCTACCAATAAAACATTGTTGCACTTTATATCATGTATGAGGAAAGTGTTAAAGTTGCAACCAGAAGATATTTCTCAGATGGTAACATTAAAGCTAAAATTCTAGTTAGACTACATTGTACTGCATGAAAGGATCAAAGCTACTTACAGAAATAAAGAAAAGAAACCTGAAATAAGTCTCACCAACTACCCAAGGTTTTGAAAAATTAATTATAAATTTATACAATCTTACAACCCATTATTAATTTTAGAACAATATCCCTGTCTGACACAGGTCTAATTCAGGTGCACTATAAACACCGCTTTCCACTGGAATGCATTACAGAGCATATTTTTAGTGACAAGAAGTCCTGGTACCATTAGTGATTAGACAATTTATAGACACAAATAATATGTTTTGATCCTACTCTTATAAAGAATTTTAAAGAATAAGAACTATTTTCCTTCTCACATTCAACTCTTTTGAAATGTTTTGCTGGGCTTTAAGTCCTAGAGGCAGAAGGATTCCCTTTTTCTAGGGTCAGATATAAGAGGCTTTGAATTAAATTGTCATAAATGGAAGGGTGTGGTTCTGAAGTTAATAGAATATTAAGGCTAAAAGAGCTTCAACTTCTGGAAAATTTCTTTGAGATGAAGAATAGAGATGGGTGTTTTGTTTACTTTGGTTTTGATTTTTTCTTTTTCCTTGAGAGTAGTGGGGGATGTGGTTCTTTGTAACACATGGAGAAATATGGACTTGAGAGCCACTAAAACCTAAGATGGGGTGGCACGTGGATGCTTGGAGAGATGGAGAATGCCAACAACCATGGTATGGTTAGGCTTCTGCTCATGTTTCTCATGGAAGGATTGAGCTGTTCACATCTGAATAATCACATGGCTCAGAAAATGAGCATCTTGTCAACAACTAGATGTATTGCAGAATGTAGTTCTTCTTCCCGTATTCCAGGCATTACAAAGCTCTCTAGTTTGTCATGTGACCCTAAGAAGGAGAATGATCTCTCAAAATATAACCAAATTGAATTTCTTTCCACCCTGGGAAAGTGAGGACATTGAGTCAGATTTAACTTCAATTAGCAAAATAAGGGTACCGTGACCTCCCTTACAATTGAGGGTGGAAATCACATTCTCTATTTATTATTATACTTTTGATCAGTATTACAATCCAGCTGACACCAACAATTAAAATTCCCCTTCAGTTGGTGTATTTCAAAACTCTAAAATAATTTCCTTCTTTAAATTCCAAATAGTAAAGACAGAAAACAAAACATTACTTAGCCAAAATACTTCTGTAAAAACACTAAAGCCTTCTTTAATGTAGAAATAAATGAGAGGAAAAAAATGTTATTATATTAGGATGAAAACAATCCTGCACTCAAGCAAAGGCAACCTTTAGAACACCTGGCTTTTGTCCAGGTGCAGTGGTTCACACCTATAATCCAATCACTTTGAGAGGCCCAGGTGGGTGGATCACCTGAGGCCAGGAGTTCGAGACCAGCCTGGCCAACATGGTGAAAACCCGTTTCTACTAAAACTACAAAAATTAGCCGGGCTGGAACCTGGGAGGCAGAGGTTGCAGTGAGCCAAGATCGTGTCACCGCACTCCAGCTTGAGCGATGGAACCAGACTCTGTCTCAAAAACAAAAAACAAACAAACAAAAAACAAAACAAACAACCAAAAACAAAACACCTGGCTTTTAAGCAATCTATAGAGTTAATGAAAAAGGACATAGATAGGGAGTTGAAGAAAGGCCAAATAGATAGGGATAGTACTAAAATGTCCAAACTTCTCAAACAGCATTTTCTGCAAATGCAGACATAGTTTAAAAAACAGTTATATTACCTATTTTCCAGTCATGATCCAGGCAAGGCACAAGAAGAAGGCCAAGATTAGCTGGAATAACATTTATGCAGCTCAGTTTCTCCATAGATTAGCAAAAGAATTTGGGTCTGAAGGAGCTACTCACATCACAGGGCATCCCACCTCTGGCATTCTTTAAATGGTATTTTCCATTTACTGTCTATTTACGTTTGACCATTAAAATTTTAAAGCAGCTTTTCAAATTCAGTATGTTTTTAAATTATTGTACAGGGAAGGAGTCTAAGGAATATGAACAGCAAATCTTGATCATCAGTCTTGAAATTGTCTAGGAGAATGTTGGACAAGAAGATCTCCAATTTTTATGTCTCATATTAGAGCTAAAATTGCATTATTCAGATAAGTTATGTGTTCACATAAGTGTGTATAATTGTGTTATATATGGGAGTAATAATAATTTCCTCTATTTATCCTTATAATATATAAAGGAAAACATATTGCATGCTGAAAGTTCTGGAATATTGTCTCTGCTGAGTACCTACTCTATGCCAGACACTAGATGTTTTAAAAATTCACCTCATTTTATCTTCATGACAACCCTCTTAGACGTAACATTGTTTTATAGAGTAACAAACTGAGTCCTGATATTTTAAGCAACTCTGAACTAGTAGGTGATAGACGAGGATATAAAAGTAAATTGCATTTAACTCCTAAAACCATATGTGATCCGCTGTTCTAGAATAAAAATGCATAATAAAATCATAGTAATGAGAAAGAAAATGTGATCCTCGATTTCTGACTCACATGTGCCATCTACCTCGCAGATCATCCCCATACAGGCCTCTTTCTATTCTTCAATTCATTGTTCAATTGTTCATCACACAGTTATTGAATTCCTCCTATTAGCAAGGCAAGGGACTGTTGAAGATACAGTATTAAACAAGTCAAACTGTGGCCCTTGTTCTTATGAAAATATTATTTAATATTTTTTACTTTATAACTACAGACACCAACAATAAGTTAATTTATAATCTAACAAAATAGTTACAGACTGTGATAAGAAACAAGAACAATTAAACAGAGACATGATGACAAAAAGGGAAGGAGAACTGTCCTTTAAAGAATCGTTGTCAGAGAAACCAATTTGAAGCTGTTATCTTTTCTGGGAACAGAAGGAAAAAAAAACCCACGTCTTTTAATACACTTACTTTCAGACTCGAGCGAGAGACACACTTCAAGTAAACCCATGACTATTCCAAGAGAACTCCAATAAGATCCATACAACAAAATATTATGCTCTTAGTCTCTGACTACATAGCTGGAGCAATCCTTTAAAACTCGTTACTGGGGAATAAAATGTCGGTATATACTCACTGATAAGTAAGAATATAGCATAGATTTGATCTGATTTATACATTAAATTCTCTAGATCACTAAGAGTGGGAGACTGAGTGATTAAAAGTGCTATTAGTATTTGTTGTTATTGTTTTCATATTGAGGTTTAGAAGTTAAAACATTTAAGGATGATCTATAACTTTTGGAGAACATTGTAGAGAACTCTGAAGCCATGTGTGAGCTCAGCAGGAACAGTGCCAGCATATGTGCAATGCACCTAATAAGGGGCAGCAGTGGGAGTGAGGGAAGCCTGATAGCAAAATGCCACCTATTTGCCATTTCTCTTGTAACACATAAAAGTTACTCAGAAAGATGACAGGAATTGGAGATTACTAACCAGGTATCTTAAGCCAGACTCTCCTAGAAGCAGAACCTGAGCCAAAGATTCAAATGCAAATGATTTATAAAGTACCCCTGGGAGAAACCAGTTAAGGAGTGAAGGAAGCCAGCTAGGGAAGGGGAGTGAGCCCAGGAAGGGTGTTACTTCAGGGGAAGTCCCTGATTCAACCTGATCCCTGTGGAGCACAAAGTGAAGCTTCCTTGCTCAAAACAGTTAGACTTACTGGGGACCAGGATGGTCCTCTGAAAGTCCCAAGGTGGAAAATGGGAGGATACGGAGACTCTTAGTGAAGGAAACCAAGGTATGGATGAAAGTACAAACTGGAAATTGAGGCTGGACAGATTCTTCTGTGGCCTCCTTGTCTTTAACTACATGCATAACTGGAATAGATATTATGCGTGAATGAGAAACAGGTATGTTTTTCGCAAGGGGTATAAACTAAGCCTACTTTGGCCCAATTTAAATTGGCCATAGTAAATGGGAACTTTGGAATTGCCTGAGCTCTCCCCAGTAGAAAACATTAAGCAATATAAAAATCCAGAAGGGCGAAGAGATATCACTGTTCTGACTAAGGAAATGGGAGAAGTGATTCCCACTAACTCCTCTTTTATTGATCCTGTCTAGATAGTATATTAGGCAGACAGTTGCTGAAGGTTAACAGTAGACAATTTAGAATTACATGTAGTGAACCTTTGATTCATTCAGTATACCTGATATGCCAAGGCTATGCAGGAAGTACAACAGGAAAAGGGAGGCTCATATGCTCCCATGTACCTGGCCAAAACCTGATTTTCCAATCTCAATTTTGAAGTCCAGCCAGAATATTTTGCATTCTCCTGGAACAGAGTATACACTTTCCGTTTTGCTGTAGGAATATTTTAATTTACCAGCGCAATACAATAGTGTAATGAAGGATCTGAAAATCTTCACAAATAAGTTAAACTCCTAAACTAAACTCCTAAACTATAATTGTTTCCTTAGATGGGAAATCTCAGGAGAAACTAAGGGCTAAACCAATAGAGGCTGGCTGATGAATTCAGATTTAGCCTGATCTGTGGAATTTCTGGGGATTTCTAAAACCACAAGAAATCAGTTATTATTTCTCACAGATCCTGCCAATAAACAAGAAGCTCAATGATTAGCAGGACTATCTGGGTTTTAGCAAAATCAACCTCATCTAATAATCCTGTTGGCTCCTAATCACAAAATCACCAGAAAGAAATCTAAATTGGAATTGCCCTCTGAGCAGAAACGATTAAAAGATTTACAGAGAGTGGTGTGACAAGCGGCCCTACTGAGCCCTGAAGACCTAACTGCTCAAATTACATTAGAAATGTCTGTAACCAGAACATTCATAGACTGGACACTTCAGAAAATTTGAATACATCTATCCAACAAAGCTTTCTCAGGTTCTGGATCTGAGAGCAGCCAAAGACAGCTGTTAATTCTAGTCTACTTGAAAGATAATTGTTGTCTTGTTATTGAATGTTAACCAAAATGTCACCCACCACAAAAGGGGTCAGATAAATCTAAGGCCAGAAATATCAGTTAGGACTTAGGTGACGTCAGTGAAGTATTCTAACAGAGAAAGAGCTGTACAGCAAAGATTACTCCTAAAATGGAAGTGGTATATTTAACAACAGCAAGAAGACAAGGAGTGGGTGAGAGAGTTCAATGGGGTGTATCACATGTACGTGAATAGATTGCTTCACTGCACATAGACCTTGTGACCTCAGAGGAACTCCTTGCTTCCAATGCTATGTAGGCCAAACCTTATACTCTCCCAACTGAGGAAAAGTGGGCTTTCTGGTCACTTAGTGGGAGTTCCCAATCTTAGAGCCATATTGCTATTTGGAAAGCAGCCACAATGTGCCCAGTGGGTGGTAAAACTTTGACGAAAGAAAGGAAGGGCAAGTTCACGTAGGGAAAACTGCTGAGAGTGGTTAATTAAAAGTAGAAGAGGAATTAGGCTCAGACCCTCTAAACAGTGTTTGCATATTTATAGACTTGAGCTGTAGCCAAAGGGCTTGCTATATGATCAGGCAAATAGGCTGTAGATGACTGCATGATAAAAAAAATACTACATATAGAGCATTCGGATATGGAGTTCTCTATAGGAATTTAGAGGAAGAGTTAAACTGGTTCATATAGATGCCCACCAAAAAAATACTGTTGTCAGATAAGAAAGGGATTGGAAAATAAAGGTAGATGCCTAGTTAGCTCATGAGTTCATAAATAAGTGGGCATGTGTGTGTTCAGGACATGTACTCACAGCCTGAGAGATGTCATGTACCTGTCTTCTAGGACCTGATGAAATGGCTAATGAGATAAAAACTGCCTACTGTCGATAGGAATGGAATCAATACCTGCAAAGCTGATTACACTGGACTTCAACCAATAGCCCCAAGAGCATAAACAGGTTTAACTGGGATTGGCACAGATTTCATTCTAGGCTTTTCTTACTCTACATTAAAAACAACCTTAGATAAAACAATTAAAATTTTGGAACAGCAAATTTTCTACCATTTCAGACCACCTGGATATATTTCTTTTGAAAAAATGTATGTACTTTACTGCTACCGATAACCAAAAATGGGAAAGAAATATAAAAGCATATGGACCTACAACATTTTAAAATTGTCATTGGAATAGGCAATTTGAAAATTTATTATTCAATATAGGCAATGGGGACATCTAGAACAAATGGCTTAGATGTTTAAATGATTTGGTCCTCACATTGTCTGTGAAAAGAAGTAAGGCAAGGACTCTGCTGGAGAGACTTCTCAGATCAAGAGGTGGGAGTGTGTGAGGTGGTGAAGAATTAGGGCTGGCTATGAATGTACTATCATTACCAAATGGCAGCAACAATGCTCTCATCCTTTATCTGTCATATTCTGCAAGATCTGCTTACAGATAGGATAAATGGGGAAATTAGCAAGGCTGCTACTATGTCCAGCCCTATATGCGAATAGCACATTTGGGTCAGCAAGTCCACCAGGAGGCACAATAAATGAAAACAAGGGAAAATAATAGTAAGTGGAATAGGAACTCATAAGCGATTCACAATCCCAGAAAGGGATGCAATCATAATATTTCCACAAGAGTAACTAAAATCAAGAGAATAATATCTTACCAATGCTCTCATATCTGGCACTGACGAATGGCTGATTTTTGTGGGCAGTGGGGGAGACCCTTAACTTACCTTCTCTAGAGAAGTAGAATTGAATGCTTGTTGATACATGACCTCTGCCTAGCAACTCCACCAGTACGATATGGGAGAAAGAGCATCCTGAATACTCAAAATACCTGTAGGATACTCCAACTATTATTCAGTTTATTGTGTTCAGACTATAAGAGCATGAATAATTGAATAATTACTCTAATGAAACTCCATACCTGTCAACAACGATGACAAAGAACTGATACCATCACCCAGGAAAGACTTTTAATTATAATGAAATTCGGTATATTTAAAGTTTAGTTCTAGAAGAAGTGATTGAGGGCTGGGGTAATTTATGCTGAGATGTTACAGGATTGTTGGCTCTTATTGTTCTCTAATGGTCCAGTTCTGTGAATAAAAAAGGACATTGTCATTGCCATGGGGCAATTAGTTAGGATTGAAGAGATAAATAAACAATACAGTACACTATGACCCTTGACATCAGGCTCTATGAAAATCTGTACTATAATATATGGGACATGGTTATGTCCACAGACCAGAGAGAATCCACAATTTACAGAACAAAGGCCTCTAAATACCACCCCAGTTGCTCTGAGTGTATGCACTATATAAAACATGGTTTCTGTTAGGAATGAATGGAGACTGATACTGTCATTTTACTGATGGCTAGAGTGCCATATATCCCTTTTATTTATCTGCCACAGCGCTACAGGTAATACAATATGTGTAGGTCTATAGGCAGAATTAAGTACTTAATGATGACCTCCAGGATGAGAGAAACATTTGAGAGGCAAATTCAAAAGGCCAAGTGATATAAAAACTTTTATAACAGGTTTGCTAGAAAAATAATCATAAGTTTACCCTTAAAACATTTGAAATGCCTTCACCAACATGTGCTTTTTAAAAAGTTTAAATAACTCCTGATGCTGGAGTTAAAAGAGTGAGTAAAAAAAAAAACAACTCAAAGAAACTTGAAAGGATATGGTTACAGTTAGCACGCTTTATAGAGAAAATTCCTCCTACACACTAAATCGTTCAACTTCTGGTTGTTAAGGGGCTTAGGAGCTTCATTATTTAATATAACATAGTCCATAAAATTAAAAAAGAAAAATTATAAAAAGTTCCTGATAAGTATTCATCAAAGAGATGTCAAATGAGGTCAGAAGGTGGACTGGTAAGGAAAAGGTTAGTGGCAGGCCTACAGTAGATTACACCCCTTTATTGTGAATGTGCAGAAAAAAAAGGAGATGAAATCTTCTGGTAAACATGCTAGTGGAAAACTTCCTGGCAAACACATTAGCAGCAAGTGTCCTCATCTTTAGAATGTTGTTAGGAGGATAGACCTAGTCTGTCTAGAATTAATCATCATAAACAAACATGAAGTATATGAATTTCATGGCTCCCTGGAAAATATAATGTAAGCCATGCAACTGTTATAATATAAAAGGAAAATGTTTCATGACCAAATAAGCTTCCTTCTGATAAGTTATAAGATCATATACTTCATTTAGAGGTCTGACATGTAAAAGTGAGTCTGCTGTACATCCTAATGCATCAAGAAGGGAATACTGTTGGCAGTCCCGAACCTCTGCTTCTGTGTGTTTTGTAATGATTAGTATCATGGAAATTATTACCAAAGATTGATACTGGGTAATTTTTAAAGTGAAGAGATTAAGAGGATTGTAGGAGTTTCAGAAAGAGAGGATAGGTAAAATGATGGTGAGGTTATAATTTAAAAGGCAATAACTAAAAATTTTCCCTGATCTAAGAAAGACAAGATCTTTCAGATTTAAAAATCTACAGAGTGTTGACATGGACTGACTAAAATAAATATATCTAATCAAAGTTTAGCCTATCATGTAAAAAGATTTTCCTAAAAGCTACTGAGAGAACAGGCAGATTGCCTACATGAAAATAAGACCTAGATTGATGTCATACATTTCATCTGAAACAAGAAGGAAAATAACTTTAAATTTAAAATACTATGCTCAGTTAAACAGTCATTTAAGAGAGAAACAGAGATATTTCCAGATATGTATGAACTCATAAAGTTTACCACAGTACCGAGTGCCCTGCTGAACAAATCAATTTCTAAGCTGGAGAAATAAGTCAAGAGAAAGAAGTAGAAGGCATCCAAATTGGAAAGGAAGA
Source organism: Gorilla gorilla gorilla (assembly GCF_029281585.2). Lineage (NCBI taxonomy): Eukaryota > Metazoa > Chordata > Mammalia > Primates > Hominidae > Gorilla > Gorilla gorilla. The sequence goes on along the minus strand of NC_073227.2, from coordinate 178,231,736 downwards.
AGTTAAATTGTCCCTGCTTGTAGATGACATCTCTAATATAGAAAACCCTAAAGACTCCACCAAAAACTGTTAAAACTAACAAACAAATTTACTGAATTTGCAGGATACGAAATTGACACGCAAGTGTCAATAGTATTTCTATACGCTAACAAGAGTGATCTAAAAAAGAAATCAAGAAAACATCCCATTAATTCTAGCTATCAAAAAATAAAAATAAAATAAAATATTTAGAAATATATTCAGCCAAGGAGGTGAAAGACTTGTATATTGAAAACTATAAAACATTGATGAAAGAAATTGAAGAAGACAGAAATAAATGGAAAAAAATCCTGCATTCACAAATTAGATGAATTAATATTGTTAAAATGTCCATATAAGCCAAAACTATTTACAGGTTCAATACAATGCTTATCAAAATTCCAATGACATTTTTCACATAAATAGAAAAGATAATTCTAAATGGAACTACAAAAGATCCTGAATAACCAAAGCAATCTTGAGCAAAAAAAACAAAGCTGGAGGCATCACGCTACCTGATTTCAAAATACACCACAAAGCTATCAATCAAAACATCATGCTACTACATAAAACAGACACAGAGACCAATGGGAAACAACAGAGATCCCAGAAATAAACCCACACATTGTGGTAAGTTGACTTTTTACAACAATGCCAAGGTCACACATGATAGAGAAAGGACAGTCTCTTCAATAAGTGGTGTTGGGAAAACTGGGCATCCAAAATTAAACCCTTATTTCACATCATATTTAAAAAACTGAGAATTCATTCAAAACTTAAATGTAAGAACTGAAACTATAAAACTACTGGAAGAAAACATAGGAGAAAAACTCTAGAACAGTGAATTGGGAAATAGTTTTTTAGATATTACCTCCCAAACACAAGAAACAAAAGCGAAAATAGACAAATGGGAGTGTATCAAATGAAAAACCTCTGCACAGCAAAAGAAACCATCAACAAGGTGAGGAAAAGGTTAGTAGCAAGGCTACAGTAGATTATTTCCCTTTATGGTGAATGTGCAGGAAAAAAAGGAGATCAAATAAGATCAAAGGAGACATCTGCAGAAATAGAAAGCACACTTACAATATATCTGATAAGTGATAAAGATCCAAAATATAAGAAACTCAATAGCAAGACAAAAACCTAATTTAAAAATGGGCACAGGGCCCGAATAGACATTTCTCAAAAGAAAATATACAAATGGCCAAAGGTATGAAACAAATGCTCAACATCACTAATCAGAGAAATACAAACTAAAACCTCAATCAGATATCATCTCATGTCTGCTAGAATGGCTATTATCACAGAGATGAAATATAACAAATGCTGGTGAAGATGTGGAAGAAAGAGAACCTTTGTTCACTATTGGTGGGAATATAAATTAGTACAGTCATTGTGTAGAGCAGTCTCGTTATAATGTGTCATGGCAAAGTCCTTTTTGTGTTGTATTTTCTTCAGGGTCTCCTAGTCTCCTTTATCTGAGTATCTATTTCTCTTGCTTGACTTGAAAAGGTTTCAGCCAAGCATGGTGGCTCATGCCTGCAATCCCAGCACTTTGGGAGGCTGAGGAGGGCAGATCACCTGAGGTCAGGAGTTTGAGACCAGCTGGCCAACATGGTGAAACCCCATCTCTACTAAAAATACAAAAATTAGCCAGGTGTGGTGGTAAACACCTGTAGTCCCAGCTACTAGGGAGGCTGAGGCAGGAGAATCACTTGAACCAGGGAGACGGAGGTTGCAGTGAGCCAACACTGCACCACTGCACTCCAGACTGGGTGACACAGCAAGACTCTATCTCAAAAAAAAAATGGGGAGGGGCTTCATCTATTATTTCACTAAATACATTTTCTAAACCTTTTGTTCTCACTTCACCTTCTGGGACATCAGTAATTTGAACATTTGGTTGCATTTTGGTGTCCTCTATGTCACAGAGGCTTTGCTTACTCTCTTTTTATTATTTTTTCTTTATTTTTATCTGTCTGGGTTACTTTAAAAGATCTGTCTTCAAGATCTGATTTTCTTTCTTCTCCTTGATCTAGTCTATTATTGAAACATTCAAATATATTTTATATTTCATTCCATAAATTCTTTAGTTCCAGAATTTCCTGAATTGTTTTCCTCATTGGTTTTTGTTTTTGTTTTCAAAATTCTCTTATATCTCACTGAGCTTCTTTAGTATCAAAATTTTGAATTTTTTTGGGGGGGCGGATTTCATGAATTTCTTTTTGATTGGGATCTGTTGCCAAGAAATTGTTGTGTTTCTTTGCGGGTGTCATATGCCTTCCTTTTTCGTGTTTCTTGTATCCTTACATTGATATTGACACATTTAGTATAAACGTTGCTTCTTCCAATTTTTTGAATTTGCTTTTGTAAGGAGGAACTTTTTCCTGAAGATGTTCCTATGGTGTTGGTTGAGCAGGGCACTTTGGATAGTATCATCTCTGTATGATTTCTTTGACTATAAACAGCATCAGTTGTGTCTGTGATTTTTTTTTTTTTTGGGTGGCTTAGGGTGCAGTTGTTAGTGGAGACTGGTGAAGTTTTGTTGGGGACTGAGAGGCTGGGTGGGCCTGTCTTCAGTCCCCAGTGATGGCAGTAGTGGGCTGAAGGAGCCTGTTCTTGTGTCCCAGGGTGGTGTATGCTGGCACCAGTGTTAGCATGTCCAAGCAGGCTAATTCTTGGACCTTCTGGTGGCTTGTGCAGGTACTGGGAATGGTAGCAGTGGCCACATCAAAGGAAACCACCAACAGAGTGAAGAGACAAACTACAGAATGGGAAAAAATATTTACAAACACTGTATCTGATAAGTGGTTAATATCCAAAATATATAAGAAACTTAATAACAAGAAAACAACCCAATTTAAAATATGGGCACAGGACCTGAATAGATATTTCTCAAAAGATGGCATAGAAATAGCCAAATATATGCAAATACCACTGGCTGTGGTATGCAGGGGCCAAGCTGCTGGTGGAAGGATTAGGTGGAGGTGGCAGCAGCTGCAATGTGACAATGTTACTGGGAAGGGTGGCTTTGCTTTCTTTAGGATCAACCTTAGGTAGGCAGTGGGGGAGCGTGGGACATGGGCTTCACTTGCACCTTAGCCCACAGCAGTCTGCAGCCCTGGCAGTTGCAGGCAGTGAAATTGGTCTTCAGGATGCATGAAAATACAAGGTCATCTCTCTTCATGGAGGACCGGGTTTGCTGCCTGTGGCCCCCTCCTCAGCCTTGGTTGCAGAGCTGGATGCAGTCCACTGTGGTCTGGGCTTTTAAAATAGTGCCATGCTACTGCTGTTTAGGATTTGGGGTTTGTGAGATCCAATGTGAGCTCTGGCTCCGGAGCAATGCCTTCAGGCAGTTTCTGGGAAGCTGTCTGTGTTAGCGTCAAGGCCCCATGATTGTCCAAGGTCAAGGAGCTCTCCTGTGGCTAGGATTGTAGAAGTCCAAGGCAAGTCGAGAATGTAGACCTCTTGGAGTCTCTCACTCACCCTTTCCCTGCATTGGGGAGCCTCTCCTGGCTGCCAGTCAGTCCTGGCCTATGAGGCTGCCTGGCTTCCCTCTTCTTCCTTGCTTTGGGATTTCCTGACATCTCTCTGTTGAATTCCAGTGTTCTTTCTTGGATGATCTATTTGAAGTGTGATTATCTACTCACTATTTTGGTTCTTCTTAGTGGAGGAGGCAAGTAGAAAATACCTCTACACAGCAATCTAGGAGTCCCTTTCAGGTACTTTTTTCTTAATTTTTTAAAAAATTGCTGATGTGTGTGTCCTTTAGTAGAGGGTACTTGTAGTTACTACACAAAATCACAGACATAAATACTGGGAGATAGACACAAAGCTGTTTATTGAAGCTTTGTTTAAAATAATGAAAAATGTTTGAACAAGGTAAAGATTCTTAAATAAAATGATACATGCATATGAGCGAATAGAGTACGTATTTATATGACTAGTTGTAAGAACACTTTGTGAGTAATACATTTATGTAAATTTAAAAATGCTAATATTTGTATATATATTTTCTTTCAAATATTTTAATTTTTTAAAAATACAAGCAAACTAATAATCATGGATGACTCTAGGTGTGATTGCAGAGGACCAAGATAAATGATGGCAGGTGATCACAACTTCAGTTATACCTAAGACAATGCATATATTTTCAATTACTTATTGAAAAAAATAAAGTTTAAATTAAATACAACAAAAAGTTAAAGTGATTTGATTCTCAGTGTTGAAATATGGGTAATTCTTATCTTTACAATTTTTCTTATTCCACTATCACCTCTCCCTAACTCTCTTTTTTTCTCTTTCATACACAGAGGCACTTACACAGAATGTTTAAAAGTATAATAAAAAGGTAGATCAATCATCAAAAGAAAGGAGCTTGCATAAGTAGAGAAATAACCTGGGAACATTATTAGGTTGCAGGAAAAATGTGAATTTAAGACCCATATCCCACATATGGTGAGAGAAAATAAACAGGGACTGCTTGAATTAGACACAGTTTAATATCTATTTCACAGTTTGATATCTAACTTGAACAGTTCTCTGGAGAGTTCTGATTAAGCACAGGCCAGGCAAAGGAAGGAATGGAATACATAAAGCTTAGGGATGTGAAGCTTTGTACTGACATAGGCATTCCAGAGGAAAACATGCAGATAGATGGGAACTAGAGGAGAACTGGGCCACAAACGTAGAAAAAGAGTTGGGATTTGGGCTGTAATCAAAGGAGGCAACTCATGAATATTTGCCAAGATAGGACAACCTAACAAGACAGGATATTCTGCGTGTCCCCAAGCCTCCTGGAGAACAGGAGTAATGTGGCCTATGTGGAAGGAGTTAGACTTTAGCCTGAATTTTGTATAAATCTAAAAGAACTAGACTAGGTGAGTAGGGAGACAACAGGGTATGCTTCCTTCCAGAACCATTTGGCACATAGCAAACAGGAATTTTTCTTGATGTATGAAATGAAGGGGGATGTGGGGGAGGGTGTAGGTCATTTTATGAGGTGGGGAAGAATGAGCCTGGGATACATACAAGAATGAGAGTGTTTTTAAATGCATAAACACACAAATAAATAAATGGAACAATCTGTTGAGACTAAGTTTTTTTCTCCATGGGCCATGTGGTTCATATCAATTAGCACACTCTTATTTTATTTGATCTTTAACTAGGCATTCTCTCAAAGAGCTCCTAATGTAACCTTAATGTGAAACTGTTCCATATATACATTCAATAGATGCCCTGCAAGACTTCAAAAAGGGCAAAATACAGTATGCCTTAGTTGCAAATAGAATACCAATCAATGATGTTGTACTATGTGTATATACACATATATATAATATACAAATATATACACACATGAACATATATGTTCACCTACACCACTCTAATCTAACTTGTTATTTTGTAGGTACAATACACACCAAAGCAGGCAAATAAATGTATTCTAAATATACGTTAAAAACATGCTAACTGACTTACCCCTAAAATTTAAGAGGTTAACATACTTCAGGTCAAATTTCAATGACATTTTTTATAGAACAGGTAAAATGATCTGTCTTGGCTAATTTTTGATACTGTTTACCTAAAGTAATTAAATTACACCTAACGTGTGTGTGTGTGTGTGTGTGTGTGTGTGTGTGTGTGTTTCTGTGACAGGGTCTTTCTCCACCTCCCAGCCTCAAACGATCCTCTTGCCTCAGCCTCCTGAGTAACTGGGACCACAGGTGTGCACCACCACACACAGCTAATTTTTGAAATTTTTCGTAGAGATGGGGGTCTCCCTATGTTGCCCAGGATGGTCTCAAACTCCTAGGCTCAAGCCATCCTCCAGCCTCCCAAAGTATGTAGCAAATATGTTTTTAATGAAAGCCTTCATTAACAATTCTTCCATATCTTTTGGGGCTTGTCTCAGTTTTGATTAATTGTTTTATACAGGACATCTCAAACCTTCCCTTTCCCTTTGGTTAAAAAATGAAATTTCCCTTTGATTAAAAAAAAAATCGGTGGCTTCAGGAGGCCTTGTAAAGACGCTAAATATTCTAGTAATGGGACAAAGTTTTGCAATATTTTCAAACTACTTATTCTTTTTCTATTCTAGAAGTTATGATACCCTCTTCCCATGTCTCCTCTATTAAAATGTATATGCAGTTGAAACTTCCTAATTTAGTAGTTTAATTTTACTTTAGTGTCTATTCAGCATTATACTTGTAAAGTGTTTAACAACTGTTTCTTCAATAAATAGGTAAATATTGTGGCTATAATATAAAATATATTGCCTTAAGGAGAATTAAACATGATTCTATCAGTTAGAATTTAACCTCATTCATTTTAAGTATGAGTTCAGAATGTAACACATTATCATTTATACTAAATGTTGTTAATCAGATAGTTTGATTAATTGGGAATACCATTAAGTTTAGTAGTTAGATTATGAAACTTCAAAGAATTAGAATACAATAAAGTATATTAACACCTCAATTCTGTTTAATATAACAAAATATTTCCGCTATGTTTTAGAAAAAAGGCAGAATCATGGAGTTTTTAGGCTACTTGTTATGGGCATTATTTTTTATTAGTATCATACATGCATGAATTAATGAGATTAAGCTCCATTTTTACTGCATGTTTAACATATCTAGGAAGTTTTTCTTCTTTTTATTCTTTCTTTCAAAAGTTCAGAAGTATTCTCACTTGTTTTTATTTTTCTAACATGTAAAATATGACCCTTGAATATGTGGATTCTGAATTTCTAGAATTATTATATTGCATTGCCCATATTGCATTACTAACATTTAATTGTAGACTCTAAGTAAATATTTCAATGACTCCTTTACACAACCAAGAATATCTTAGTATGTATTTTCTAGTTCCTTCTACTGTACCCATCCTTAAGTTATTTTGTATCCTAAATTGATATCAATGATTATGCATGCTAAAATACCTTATGAGTAGAGGTAATATGCATCTGTTGTCAAAATGTCAGTGTGTTTTATAGCCTAACACTCATTATTTTGATAAAGAAATTTAGAAAAAAAAAGAAATATCATTAATAGCGGATTTGGTGCTAGAAATTATAGTAGCAGTAAGAGGTAAAACTAGATAATAACTATAATTTTTATACACTTATGTACTAGGAGCTCCGTTGTAAACTTTACATATGAAAATTTAATATATTAAATTCTCACAATCATGTGATGAGGTAGTCATCATTACATATATTTCATAAGTGAGGAAACTGAGGCTCACAGATCTTAAATAATTTGCCAAGGTTTATAACACTAGTGAGACTCTAGCCTAGGCTGTTTCCAAGTCCTTGCTTGAATCACTATAAAAGACTCACATATTGTAATCAATTATTTTTATATTATGTTAATAATGTATTATTATCAATAATTGTTTATATTACTCCCTTTTTAAAAATAGGGTAACGGAAGATAAGAAATATTCTTTGACAAAGTTGGCAAGGAGGTTTAAATGGCAAACCTCAAACTGTAGCTCGGGTACTACCACTTCCAATCCACAGGTCTTTCTACTGCCTTCTCCTGCCTCCTTACATGTTTATGTGTCATACTGGCTTTGGGCTTAGCTTAGATCAGTAGTTTATTTTGCAATGGTGCATGTTTCACAAATATTTCTTAGAAAATTTCACATAAATATTTGGATATTTAAATTAATTCATCTAAAAATTTGAAAGCTTCTAAGATGCCAGTGGACAGAGTGGAGCCTAGTTATTTTTGAAAGAAAGAGCTTTTGAGCCTGCGAATGAATGAACCAGAAAACTGCAGCTGTGTGTAGAAAGAGGTTTTATAATAGTCCAAGGCAGAATTTATTAGGTATTCCCTCTTAATGAGTTCCATATAATATTCTCTCAGTTAATAAATTAAAGAGCATCTTTGTAGCTGACGAGCCTGCAGATTCTAACTTAGACTTATGAAAAATGCTGGAGATTCTTACTAAAGCAAGCAGATATGATGCTGCCATTGTATGCCTTAGAACGTGTAGAAATTCATGTTCTAAGGAGCTGTACGATGTGAGGTTGTAGTCTTCAAATAGAAGCAGATAAGTATTTACTATTGTTAAATGCCATTTTCCTTCTGCCACATTTTCAACTCTAACACTTTAAACAACATCCCATGGGAACATCCAATAAACTGAGTTGAGCTTTGCAAGGGCTAAAATCTTTTGCTTCTTTATCTTGTTTACCATTTCACAAAAAGGGGTTTCTGTTATGTGTCATCAATGGGATACGGTGAGGCAATGCTAATTGACTAATAAAATCTCTATTCAGTGAGGTAATTGCTAAAGGACCTGTAGTTTGATTGCAATTCTTGCTAAACCATGGGGGTTCTACCCTCCTTTTGGCCACATGACTGTCAATGATATTAATTGAACTGCAATTGCTTCAGGCTGCAAATTGGGATTCACTGAAAATTGTTTCAAGTTATAGGATTAAGATCAGATGTGGGTTTTAGTTAAGAAACAAACATTAGCTAAAGTGCATTACTTCATCAGCTAAGGAAAACTCGCTTTGCTGCTCATTATTTTCTCAACAATGTTAACTAGGAAATAAAATTCAAATAACACTTTAAGGTTTTTCATTTGCAATGTTTCTGCATTTTACAATTCGTATTTTTATTTACTTTTAGTAAATTTCTAGCTTCAAAATCCTATGATGGATTGTAAAATTGCCTTTAGCCATATTACAGTATTTTTATTCTTTTTTAAAACAGGTTTTGTTCTTTTAGACAAATGACTTTCTTTCTTCTTATGTTTTTAACATAATGTATATTATATTCTGATTTGCATTATAGCGATTTGTATATTTAGTGTATCTTCCTTCTCACATGATTCACTCTATATCATTTAAAAGCAGAAGCCAGGTTTTATTCATCTTTTCAGTTTTTAGCTAACACACACCTTTAATATATGAAGTAGCCAATAAATATTAACTAGTTTACAGTTTTCTTGTTTAGTATTCACTTAGACGATTTAAAAAGAACTGCTTTGGGTATAATATGTGAGAGTTGACACATTTGGAATGATATGTTTGGAATACAGAAAATCCAAGGGGAACAGAATTCATAAACTTTCTCATTGTTCTCGTTAATTAAGGACACATTAAAATGATGTAAATGCATATATAATATATATCTGTATACATACATAGAAAGAATGCAAAGGTTATCAACGTATAAAATATCAAGTTTATGCATATATGGTACATACAGATAGTATAACCCATTTTGATTATGGCATCCATATTTTCCATTAATATTAATCACAAGAAAGTCTCCAAGTATTACTCCAGTGATGTGGCTGATGTTTTGAAAGAACTCGACCCTAATCTCTTAAATGGCTAAGATTAGCTTTACCAAAATATGGGAGTGAATGCTAAATTATTAATACATTGCACAAACATATGCAATTATTTAAAAAATAATTTGAATAAATCTGCTATTGTAAAGCAAGGTAATAATATTCTATCGAGTAAGCATTGAGCAAAGGCTATAAAGTATTTCAAGCTATTTCTCATTTTAGGCTTGAGATTTTAAAATTTTATACCAATCTAAATAAATGGAAATTTTCAGTAGTATAAATAATAACTGAGTTGGTTTTAAAGAAGCTTAATTTGAGCACTGCAGATGTAATGGAAAATATTTTCACTTCATTTTTCACTAGAGATGAAACCATAAGATTTTAAAAAGTCACATATTTTCACTTGTATGTTGGAGCTAAAATAGTGATGTCATGAAGATAGAGAGTAGATTTTGGGGAGAAGCCAAGATGGCTGAATAGGAACAGCTCCGGTCTACAGCTCCCAGCATGAGCAATGCAGAAGATGGGTGATTTCTGCATTTCCATCTGAGGTACCGGGTTCATCTCACTAGGGAGTGCCAGACAGTGGGTGCAGGTCAGTGGGTGCGCGCACCACGCGCGAGCCGAAGCAGGGCGAGGCATTGACTCACTTGGGAAGCGCAAGGGGTCAGGGAGTTCCCTTTCCCAATCAAAGAAAGGGGTGACAGACAACACCTGGAAAATCAGGTCACTCCCACCCCAATACTGCGCTTCTCCGACGGGCTTAAAAAAACGGCGCACCTGGAGATTATATCCCACACCTGGCTCGGAGGGTCCTATGCCCACGGAGTCTCGCTGATTGCTAGCACAGCAGTCTGAGATCAAACTGCAAGGAGGCAGCGAGCCTGGGGGAGGGGCGCCGGCCATTGCCCAGGCTTGCTTAGGTAAACAAAGCAGCTGGGAAGCTAGAACTGGATGGAGCCCACCACACCTCAAGGAGGCCTGCCTGCCTCTGTAGGCTCCACCTCTGGGGGCAGGGCACAGACAAACAAAAAGACAGCAGTAACCTCTGCAGACTTAAATGTCCCTGTCTGACAGCTTTGAAGAGAGCAGTGGTTCTCCCAGCACGCAGCTGGAGATCTGAGAACAGGCAGACTGCCTCCTCAAGTGGGTCTCTGACCCCTGACTCCCGAGCAGCCTAACTGGGAGGCACCCCCCAGCAGGGGCAGACTGACACCTCACACGGCCGGGTACTCCAACAGACCTGCAGCTGAGGGTCCTGTCTGTTAGAAGGAAAACTAACAAACAGAAAGGACATCCACACCAAAAACCCATCTGTACATCACCATCATCAAAGACCAAAAGTAGATAAAACCACAAAGATGGGGAAAAAACAGAGCAGAAAAACTGGAAACTCTTAAAAGCAGAGCGCTTCTCCTCCCCCAAAGGAACGCAGTTCCTCACCAGCAACGGAACAAAGCTGGATGGAGAATGACTTTGACAAGCTGAGAGAAGAAGGCTTCAGATGATCAAATTACTCTGAGCTACGGGAGGACATTGAAACCAAAGGCAAAGAAGTTGAAAACTTAGAAAAAAATTTAGAAGAATGTATAACTAGAATAACCAATACAGAGAAGTGCTTAAAGGAGCTGATGGAGCTGAAAACCAAGGCTCGAGAACTACGTGAAGAATGCAGAAGCCTCAGGAGCTGATGCGATCAACTGGAAGAAAGGGTATCAGCGATGGAAGATGAAATGAAAGAAATGAAGCAAGAAGGGAAGTTTAGAGATAAAAGAATAAAAAGAAACGAGCAAACCCTCCAAGAAATATGGGACTATGTGAAAAGACCAAATCTACATCTGATTGGTGTACCTGAAAGTGACGGGGAGAATGGAACCAAGTTGGAAAACACTCTGCAGGATATTATCCAGGAGAACTTCCCCAATCTAGCAAGGCCGGCCGACATTCAGATTCAGGAAATACAGAGAATGCCACAAAAATACTCCTCGAGAAGAGCAACTCCAAGACACACAATTGTCAGATTCACCAAAGTTGAAATGAAGGAAAAAGTGTTAAGGGCAGCCAGAGAGAAAGGTCGGGTCACCCTCAAAGGGAAGGCCATCAGACTAACAGTGGATCTCTCGGCAGAAACCCTACAAGCCAGAAGAGAGTGGGGGCCAATAGTCAACATTCTTAAAGAAAGAATTTTCAACCCAGAATCTCATATCCAGCCAAACTAAGCTTCATAAGTGAAGGAGAAATAAAATACTTTACAGACAAGCAAATGCTGAGAGATTTTGTCACCACCAGGCCTGCCCTAAAAGAGCTCGTGAAGGAAGCACTAAACATGGAAAGGAACAACCGGTACCAGCCGCTGCAACAACATGCTGAATTGTAAAGACCATCAATGCTAGGAAGAAACTGCATAAACTAATGAGCAAAATAACCAGCTAACATCATAATGACAGGATCAAATTCACACATAACAATATTAACCTTAAATGTAAATGGGCTAAATGCTCCAATTAAAAGACACAGTCTGGCAAATTGGATAAAGAGTCAAGATCCATCAGTGTGCTGTATTCAGGAAACCCATCTTACGTGCAGAGACACACATAGGCTCAAAATAAAAGGATGGAGGAAGATCTACCAAGCAAATGGAAAACAAAAAAAGGCAGGGGTTGCAATCATAGTCTCTGATAAAACAGACTTTAAACCAACAAAGATCAAAAGAGACAAAGGAGGTCATTACATAATGGTAAAGGGATCAATTCAACAAGAAGAGCTAACTATCCTAAATATATATGCATCCAATACAGGAGCACCCAGATGCATAAAGCAAGTCCTGAGTGACCTACAAAGAGACTTAGACTCCCACACATTAATAATGGGAGACTTTAACACCCTACTGTCAACATTAGACAGATCAACGAGACAGAAAGTCAACAAGGATACCCAGGAATTGAACTCAGCTCTGCACCAAGCAGACCTAATAGACATCTACAGCACTCTCCACCCCAAATCAACAGAATATATATATTTTTTTAGCACCACACCACACCTATTCCAAAATTGACCACACACTTGGAAGTAAAGCTCTCCTCAGCAAATGTAAAAGAACGGAAATTATAACAAAATATCTCTCAGACCACAGTGCAATCAAACTTAGGATTAAGAATCTCACTCAAAACCACTCAACTACATGGAAACTGAACAACCTGCTCCTGAATGACTACTGGGTACATAACGAAATGAAGGCAGAAATAAAGATGTTCTTTGAAACCAACGAGAACAAAGACACAACATGCCAGAATCTCTGGGACGCATTCAAAGCAGTGTGTAGAGGGAAATTTATAGCACTAAATGCCCACAAGAGAAAGCAGGAAAGATCCAAAATTGACACCCTAACATCACAATTAAAAGAACTAGAAAAGCAAGAGCAAACACATTCAAAAGCTAGCAGAAGGCAAGAAATAACTAAAATCAGAGCAGAACTGAAGGAAATAGAGACACAAAAAACCCTTCAAAAAATTAATGAATCCAGGAGCTGGTTTTTGAAGGGATCAACAAAATTGATAGACCGCTAGCAGGACTAATAAAGAAAAAAAGAGAGAAGAATCAAATAGACGTAATAATAAATGATAAAGGGGATATCACCACCGATCCCACAGAAATACAAACTACCATCAGAGAATACTACAAACACTTCTATGCAAATAAACTAGAAAATCTAGAAGAAATGGATAAATTCCTCGACACATACACTCTCCGAAGACTAAACCAGGAAGAAGTTGAATCTCTGAATAGACCAATAACAGGATCTGAAATTGTGGCAATAATCAATAGCTTACCAACCAAAAAGAGTCCAGGACCAGATGGATTCACAGCACAATTGTACCAGAGGTACAAGGAGGAACTGGTACCATTCCTTCTGAAATTATTCCAATCAACAGAAAAAGAGGGAATCCTCCCTAACTCATTTTATGAGGCCAACATCATCCTGATACCAAAGCTGGGAAGAGACACAACCAAAAAAGAGCATTTTAGACCAATATCCTTGATGAACATTGATGCAAAAATCCTCAATAAAATACTGGCAAACCGAATCCAGCAGCACATCAAAAAGCTTACCCACCATGATCAAGTGGGCTTCATCCCTGAGATGCAAGGCTGGTTCAATATACGCAAAACAATAAATGTAATCCAGCATATAAACAGACCCAATGACAAAAACCAGATGATTATCTCAATAGATGCAGAAAAGGCCTTTGACAAAATTCAACAACCCTTCATGCTAAAAACTCTCAATAAATTAGGTATTGATGGGACGTATCTCAAAATAATAAGAGCTATCTATGACAAACCCACAGCCAATATCATACTGAATGGGCAAAAACTGGAAGCATTACCTTTGAAAACTGGCACAAGACAGGGATGCCCTCTCTCACCACTCCTATTCAACATAGTGTTGGAAGTTCTGGCCAGGGCAATTAGGCAGGAGAAGGAAATAAAGGGTATTCAATTAGGAAAAGAGGGAGTCAAATTGTCCCTGTTTGCAGATAACATGATTGTATATTTAGAAAACCCCATTGTCTCAGCCCAAAATCTCCTTAAGCTGATAAGCAACTTCAGCAAACTCTCGGGATACAAAATCAATGTACAAAAATCACAAGCATTCTTATACACCAACAACAGACAGCCAAATCATGAGTGAACTCCCATTCACAATTGCTTCAAAGAGAATAAAATACCTAGGAATCCAACTTACAAGGGATGTGAAGGACCTCTTCAAGGAGAACTACAAACCACTGCTCAATGAAATAAAAGAGGATACAAACAAATGGAAGAACATTCCATGCTCATGGGTAGGAAGAATCAATATCGTGAAAATGGCCATACTGCCCAAGGTAATTTATAGATTCAATGCCATCCCCATCAAGCTAACAATGACTTTCTTCACAGAATTGGAAAAAACTACTTTAAAGTTCATATGGAACCAAAAAAGAGCCCGCATCACCAAGTCAATCCTGAGCCAAAAGAACAAGGCTGGAGGCATCACACTACCTGACTTCAAACTATACTACAAGGCTACAGTAACCAAAACAGCATGGTACTGGTACCAAAACAGAGATATAGATCAATGGAACAGAACAGAGCCCTCAGAAATAACACCGCATATCTACAACTATCTGATCTTTGACAAACCTGAGGAAAACAAGCAATAGGGAAAGGATTCCCTATTTAATAAATGGTGCTGGGAAAACTGGCTAGCCATATGTAGAAAGCTGAAACTGGATCCCTTCCTTACACCTTATACAAAAATCAATTCAAGATGGATTGAAGACTTAAACGTTAGACCTAAAACCATAAAAACCCTAGAAGAAAACCTAGGCTTTACCATTCAGGACATAGGCATGGGCAAGGACTTCATGTCTAAAATACCAAAAGCAATGGCAACAAAAGCCAAAATTGACAAATGGGATCTAATTAAACTAAAGAGCTTCTGCACAGCAAAAAAAAAAACTACCATCAGAGTGAACAGGCAACCTACAAAATGGGAGAAAATTTTTGCAACCTACTCATCTGACAGAGGGCTAATATCCAGAATCTACAATGAACTCAAACAAATTTACAAGAAAAAAACAAACAATCCCATCAAAAAGTGGGTGAAGGACATGAACAGACACTTCTCAAAAGAAGACATTTATGCAGCCAAAAACCACATGAAAAAATGTTCACCATCACTGGCCATCAGAGAAATGCAAATCAAAACCACAATGAGATACCATCTCACACCAGTTAGAATGGCAATCATTAAAAAGTCAGGAAACAACAGGTGCTGGAGAGGATGTGGAGAAATAGGAACACTTTTACACTGTTGGTGGGACTGTAAACTAGTTCAACCATTGTGGAAGTCAGTGTGGCGATTCCTCAGGGATCTAGAACTGGAAATACCATTTGACCCAGCCATCCCATTACTGGGTATATACCCAAAGGACTATAAATCATGCTGCTATAAAGACACATGCACACATATGTTTATTGTGGCATTATTCACAATAGCAAAGACTTGGAACCAACCCAAATGTCCAAAATTAATAGACTGGATTAAGAAAATGTGGCACATATACACCATGGAATACTATGCAGCCATAAAAAATGATGAGTTCATGTCCTTTGTAGGGACATGGATGAAATTGGAAATCATCATTCTCAGTAAACTATCGCAAGAACAAAAAACCAAAAACCACATATTCTCACTCATAGGTGGGAATTGAACAATGAGAACACATGGACACAGGAAGGGGAACATCACACTCTGGGGCCTGTTGTGGGGTGGGGGGAGGGGGGAGGGATAGCATTGGGAGATATACCTAATGCTAGATGACGAGTTAGTGGGTGCAGCGCACCAGCATGGCACAGGTATACATATGTAACTAACCTGCACATTGTGCACATCTACCCTAAAAGTTAAAGTATAATAATTAAAAAAAAAATAAAAAAAATAGAAAGTTTTCATTTTGATTCAAAAAAAAAAAAAAAAAAAAAAAGGGTAGATTGCTGGTTACCAGAAGCCAGGAAGGTTAGCAGGGAGGAGTGGATGCAGAGAGGTTAATTAATGGGAACAAACATACAGTTACAAGAAATAAGACCTGGTATTTAATAGATCAATAAGGTGTCTAGAGTTAACATTAATCTATTTTACATTTCAAAATAGCTGAAAGAGAACAATTCTAATGTTCTTAGCATAAAGAAAAGATAAATATTTAAGGTGATGAATATCCTAATTACCCTGAACTGATTTTATGCAAAGGTATCAAATTATCACGTGTGCCCTCAAAATACATACATCTATTATGTGTCAATAAAAAAAGTAAAAATACCTAATGTTGAATAAATACATATTAGTTAAAATAATTATTTGAAGACACTTAACATCCAAGCCTGGTCCACTTGAAAGAAATTGTGAAACGTAAAATTAACCACTTACTTCAAAGAAAAGGAACTAGCCGAACTTAGTACTCCAATCACTACTAAATGTGATATAAAACAGTCAAAATCAGTTTGAGTACAGTTTAGGATATGAGAAGAGTAGTAGTGTGAGAAATATCTGCAAAGATAAGCTAAACATTTAATAGGGATAATTTCATACGGGAGAGTATTTTTTACTTAGTTCATGTGACAAAAGAAGACACTAAAGATGTTTGAGCAGAATGCCACGATCACAGCTCTATTTTACAGAAATTAACATCAGAAAATTAAACATGATCCTGGAATGAACCCTGAACAACAGCCAAAAATACTGGAACAATTGGGAAATTTGAATTAATTCTCTAGATTCCAGCATTTTATCAATGTTAACTTCCTGATATTGATATCTTGTTCTACTATGGTTATGAAAGAAAATGCTCTTGTATTTTAGCAAACACTAATGTGTGTAGAGGTAAAGAAACATCATATCTTCAATTTTAACATTTCAAAATAAAATATCTCATGCACACACAGTAGAGGGAGAAAAATAAAGTTAAGTATGAGAAAGTATTTACATTTGGGGAATTTAGGTGAAGAGTAAACAGAAATTCTTCATAAGATTTTTTTCAATATTTTTGAAAGTCTGAGACAATGTCAAAAAAGATTATTTAAAAAAGAAAAGTAATGTATCCACAACTTTAGACTAAGAGATTACTACTGTGGGAATTTGGGCATATCGTGATGAAAAGCTACTTTAGCAGCTTTTTAGAGAGAAAATGAGAGTCTATCAGAATTTAATAGACACTTATCTTTCAATTTAGCAACTCCGCGTTCGGCATCAGCCTCATGGAAATATACGTATTTGTGCACAAAGATATTTATTGCAACTCTATTTTGTATTTGGAGGAAAAACAAACTAAGTTTTTACTCAAAAAGAAATTAAATTAAGACACATTCATCCTATATAATAATAGCAGAAGCTCAATTTCTGAACACCTAATATGTCCCAGGTGAGGATCTGGAAAAAACTCTAGGACATGTTAAATTTTAAAAATCGCAAAACCCTACATAAGGTAAAATCCCATTTAGGTAATATCTTATTATGTTACATTATCTTTTATATTTAAAAATTAGATAGATGTTGAAAATGCCTAGAATGAGTTCTGAATAGATACAAAACAATGATGACCTCTGGGGAAGAGACAGAATAGTTTGAAGGAAAAAGGCTATGGACAGCAACTTTAAATACTGACTCTAAATACTTGTTTGTTTTATAATATTCAACATATTCAGGTATTACCTATGCAACTAAAAAATAAAAATTATGAAGTTAGTTGAAAAATAGAGTTATACTAGAGTGAGATTGTAGACTGCTGAAAGAGTCTGATTACATAGAATGAGAAAATGAATTAGGAGGGTGTCAGTCGGAATGGAGAGGAGGTGATAGGTATAAGAGGGAGAATTTATAGGACTTGATACATAAAGGGACAGACTGTGTGAGAAAGGAAGATGAATTTAACATGGGCAACTGGATTAGCAATGGCTTTAACAGAAATCAAAGATGAGAGAACCTGATTTTTGAGATGATAATTTTTACTTTAAAGACACTGAATTTGAGGTATCCGCAGATGCTCCAGGTAGATATACTGCAAATCTCCTAGAAATATATAATACTGAAAGCACACAGATCAGAACTACTCTGGAGTTCTGTGACTAAATCTTTTAGAAGAATTATAAAACAACTGTCAGCAGACACTCATTGTACTTCTTTGTTATGATCGTTTTCTAGTGTTCCATTTGTAGTTACACATACACACTTAATCCTGGGATAGCAATTCATATATACTTGGGTATTAAAATTGGTCTTAAGAGGCTACAATATTATATTACAGAAAAGTAATTCATTTATACTGTTTTCCACAAATAAATTTCTATATAATGAGATATGTCTTCAATATGGTACATCTTCCACTTAAAACTCTATATCTAGATCAAATTCCCTAATATGAATGAAACTTGCCAAAATAAAGGAACCAGATTATAAGCAAATATAATTATTACAAGTAAATATTTTAAGTGATTTAAATCCCATTCATTTTTTTTTCTTACCACAGTTCCATTAAAATGCTCTTGCCCTGGGTCTTAGAAGATATTAAGTCCATCAACAGGGTTACCTGTAGCACTGTAAAATTAGCCAGATATCACCTTTACAACTAGAGGGTGCTGAAGGACTACAAAGGATTCGATTATATCCCATTAAAAATAATATAATCAGTGAGAATCTTTTAAAAATGCAAGGCTTCAATAAATTGAATAGCACTGAATTACAGATGGCAATTTGCATAAACAATACTTTATTATTGAATTTGCCATACAAACTCGTAGCTGCAACAAAACTCTCCAGATAATGTAACATACTTCTTTAGTCTTATGTTTATCTATGTGAATTACTGATAGTTTTACTTCAGATATGGCAGAAAGACAAAGGTACATTGGATGTGATATTAAGAAATGGTGGTCTCATAAAATGAGACTTAGCGCTTACTTTTGGATTGGAACAAGTTCAAAGTAAGTAAATCTCAGTTGTCTAGACTTTTAACAAGAAAGAAAATACAAGTAGAAGTGAAGTCTAATACAAACAAAGCTATTATTTACTTAATCTCTAAATATTTTGTAACTAATCCCAAAATATTGAAATAAAAAATAAATTCAGAAAACATTTTTAATTTTACTTAAAATATGCAAGCATTTTAATAAAATAAAAAAGTTAAAATCTTTTAATAGTTATGGATTTCTTTTTCAACTTATTACTTCCCCTTGGTTTCTTAAAAATGATGTAAAATCACGTGTCTATTACTGCATTCCAATTTAAAAGATGTATGACTCATTTTAAGGCACAATGTTTTGTGTAATATGTACCAACAAATGAAATCCATGAAAATACATTTAGGTTTTAAGGTGGATTAAATAGAATTTTGTTTATCCTAAATATTTCGTCAATAAGGTATCTTTTTTTATTTTGTCAGAATTCAGTATACAGTTACATAAATATAAGTTTCCCTTTGTTTGAAAATGCTTACTGTGTATTACTATCTGATATTTTTGACAACACAAGCACACTTTAAAACGAGCTGATTTTACAAATTAATATTTTTTAACTTTATTTCTCCACAGAGCCTACATAATTATAACTGATATATTTCTACTTACAAAGTTTAAACAATATGTGATACAACCTTTTTAAATCTGTGATAATACCATCTAAAATTTTAAAAGAATAAGATGGCTTTCTTTGAAAGTTACAAGGAAGGAAATTTGAAATACTACATACATTAGAATGGTGACCATAGCAGGATTCAGCGTGCATATCATTTTATTATCAGAATTATCTGTATTATTTGCAGTTTACACTAACTGAAGAGAATTGTATGGATTATATTATGTAGTATGCTTGTCCTTCATTTGTTACTAAGCAATATGTTCACTATACATATATACATCGTTATTAGAGCACAGATATTACTTGATCATGCTGCCATTCAAAATTAAGGTGCCACAGTTTTATTACAATCAAATGGCATCCAAAATGCAATGTTGCCATGAAAATTCAAAAGTTCTCACAGATTGGCATTTATGAAAGGAGTAGGTCACAATGAAATGGAATTTTATTTTGTACAAATGGAAAAGATTTATCATAAATATATAGACCAATATATAACATTGAAGAACAAGAAGCAGAAAGGAAACAGTGCTCTTGCATAAAGATCAATTCGCTTTGCTGCTGTTGGAATAACAGGTTTCGCAGGGGGAGGCTTCTTGTTGTTCTTAGCCTGAGATTTCCCGAGTCCGTTGTTAACTTCAATGGGTTTTCCATAGCAGTCATAATTGGATAATTCAAAATCTCTTGGTAAGCTTCCAACAATGCTGAAGTCATTAGATCTCAGATCAGACTTAGAAGTACAAACTTTTTTGCATCTGGTCTCACCAACCTAAGAATAAATATTGAAGACAATGTATTTAAAATTTTTCTACTTACAAAACACATCTCTTCAAAGGATATTTTTAAAATTGCTAGTTTCTACAAGAAGCATTTGCTTATGTCACAAAGAACTAACAGAGAGAATGGTTATCTGATTAAACCATCAGATTGCCTGAGCATTTAGGGCTCTAAAATATTGCCTACATGATAAGGCTTATGTCATGGAATGAACTTTTGATTGGTTATTTCATGCTAAGGAATCAAAGCTCAGATGGATTTTAGGTGCTACCAGGCTTGTGAAAGTTCTCAGTTGTAGGACTAATAAATAAACATCCATTTTTGCTCCAATATTTAACCATGACAGAGACAATATTCTACAATGTATGGATTATAAAAATGTTCTGGTATTACTAGCCTTTGACTTCCCTATAGATCCTATTTCCAAGTAGAGCGGTTTATAAATTCTAAGTAATTTATCCCTCCAATGAGACAGACTTTCTCTAAGTCACATTCACAAACAAGGACTAAAAAATGGTCACAATTGTCATGAATCAAACGTTTACTAGTGATAGGCATTCCCAACTTGTTGGCTGAACTTAACCAAACACGCTCAGACAATACAAAGGAATTATGTATCCTTCAGATAGACCATATGCTACAGAGATTATTATTCAGTCACTAATTTCTGAATTATTAAATTTGAATAAATTCCCTATAATATATAAAATAATTACAGTTACAACATGGGTTTGAACTGCAAGGGTCCACTTATACATGGGCTTTTTTTGTATCTGTAGGTTCTGAATTTACATCCAAATGCAGATCAAAAATACAGTGTTCACAAAATCCATGGATATAGAGGGTCAACTTTTTGTATCCACAGGTTCCACAGGGCAGACTGCAGGGACTTGAGTATGCATAGATTTTGATATCTGCAGGGGATACTGGAACCAATTCCCCACAGATACAAAAGGACAATTATATTTTATGCTGAACTCTCTCTAGTAATCAAAATGCTCTTAGATTAGAGGAGTAGGCCAACACCAATGATTGAGAATAGCACTTACATATTACAAAAGTCCACAAAAAGGTTAGCTCTTGGCTAGATTGCTTCATTTTCTCACTGTTCTTACCATTGAGTTTTGCTATTCACCTTCAGAATCTTCACTATTGACATTTACTCAATTTTTATTGAACATGGAAACCATTTAATTGTATATTATTAGTATATCACAGTTACTCTAGTAACTGCTTTATTAATATAATTAATACATTGACTAATTCTATAGATTCTATTTACATTTACTAAATTATAGCTGGGTTAAAAACACTGTACCTCACACAATAAATAAAACAAATCTTTCCTCAACAGTACTTTAGGTACCAGGAGACTATCCTTTACCTGAATACACATATATTTATATATATATTTCCTAGACAAGAGCCAGATGGCAGTGTTCAAAGGTGGATAGCAAAAATGCTCAAGATAAACTGACTGACAAAACAAGTTAACTGTATTTATACATCCTTCTGTGATTATACATTTAAATTATTTCCATTTCTTCTCTAATTATGAGCATATATTGATGTTATATTTCTTAAGCTAGCATACAAATGTTGGCTTTGTTATTATATACTTTATGCCATATATATATTTGTAAAATGCCAGTGGGTAAGAAACTTTTAAAAAGATATTTATGTAAATATGTTTGCAGAAAAATACCCAAAAAATGTTGATGAGGAATGGGGATTGAGGAACTAGAAGTTCACCTTTCTATACATTTGATATTTGAAAAAAAAGATGTAAATCACCAACATGTTGACTTATTTAGCAATTGTTCATTATAAAATAGCCCAAATGGAAACATAGTCCCATCCTTGTTCAATAGGACTTTAATTGAGGTAGTATTTAATAGCATGATTTTTTATTCTAGACAGTTTCATTATCATACTACCTCATTTTTGTTACCAGTAATTTTCAGAAGTGACAGAAGTTTATATGATGAAAGTAAATGAGACACATATTCATAAGGAACAATTGAGAAATTATTAATTGTGTTAATATAGCCAAATTCGCTTTTAAGAATGTGTGTCAAGAAGTAGGCCAATGTGAAAAAAGTGGCTTCTTGTCCCCACCCCCTCACTCCACTTTTTTAATGTGCAGTTACAATTTACCAATTGTGAGAGCTCAACTGAGTGTGAAAGAGCAGTGCCTACATTTGCATGGCATCAAGAAGTATGGACAGGCTTTAGCCCCTATTAATTTATACTCTGTATCTAGCAAAATGTCTGACAAAAAAAAAATAGGAACTGGTTGATATGGTTTGGATATTTGTCTCCTCCAAATTTCATGTTGAAATGTGACTCCCGGTGTTGGAGGTGGGGCCTAGTGGGAGCTGTTTGGGTCATGGGGCCAGATCCCTCATGACTGGCTTGGTGTCCTCCCTGGAGTAATGAATGAGTTGTCCCTCTGTTAGTTCAAGTGAAAATTGACTGTTAAAAAGAGCCTAGCACCTGCCCTCCCTCTCACTCCCACTCTTGCCATCTGACATGCCGGCTTTCCTGCACCTTCCACCATAATTGTAACCTTCCTGAGGCCCTCATTGGAAGCAGATTCTGATGCCACGCTTCTAGTACAGCTTGCAAAACCATAAGCCAAATAAACCCATTTTCTTATAAATTATACAGCCTCACGTATTTCCTTTATAGCAGCACAAAATGGACTATACACAAGTCGAAAGAGTGAGAGAGAGAAAAAGCAGCAACTAAAATCGAAACTCTTTAAACATGACTTCAGGAAATGCACACACACACAGAAACATATACAAATATACATCTAATTTTTGCCCCATTTATCTAAATTAAATTTTTAAAAGACTACTTTCATCAATTTGTCCACCACCTCACCTCCAACAGTACTTGAACAGGCATGCATGCATGTGCACACACACACAGACTTGCACACTCACATCTGCCCTATTATTGTTACAGACAGAACATCAGACAGAAGACCACATTTAATCTTCAGTTTTCCAGTGCAGTTTGAGGAATGTGTGAGTCTACGCATGTATCAGTGAACTTTTGTAAAGAGTAACTCACTATCTTGATTGGAATAGAAGTGGAGAACAGACTGTACATATCAAATCTTTGCATTGCCCTAAGACTTCAGAGAAATCTTTAAAATCAAGGACTCTATGTGTATCATAGTTGCTCTTTCTCCCTTTAGAATTCCCCATTCTAAAGGCTTTAGGTGTATACATTATGCTTTTGAAGCTACTTATCATAACAAAGGAGTACTCTAGATTCTGCCAATAGACTTAATGGCTTAAAACCAAGTATATTTAGAATATACTGTAGAAATGCATTTGCTATAAATCATATTTTTATATCATTTTAGGTGTGGTTTTAGTATCTGTAAATAACTAAACAAATGGCCAAATTTATATAATATTATAACCTAGGCCACAAATAAATATTTCCAATTTTCTAATCTGTTTTATTTATATAACCATATAAATTCTGCCAGCAATGTAAATAATATTAGGATTCGATCCAGTATATTCAAACTATAGATATAGAATATTATGTTTATTCACAGAGATTACTTATAGTAAACATGTCAGTAAGAGAATAATTTTTTCAGTGTTGAAGCCATAACATTACAAAGCATTCCAAAAAAGCTGCAAATTGGTTATATTAAGTTTCTAGCCATTTAAGTCTTTAAAACGTCTCTTGGAGATATATTTGAAGATTCTTGTATTCAAGAATAAGTAGAGGTGCACATGTGGGGTGGACGGAACCTCTACTACAGAAGTAATTTTTAATGATAATGACATACTGAATAAAGAACAAGATTAGGTTCCCTAATGAGAAGTACTCAGGGCTTCTTAAATAGGTCATGGTTCATTAAGTAGTTGGCTAGTCTCCTTGCCCCATTCATCACAGATTTTACACAAAGAAAATTTTCTGTTACACCTTATTATCATATCAAATATATACATGAAAGTACAAAAGAGTTTACACTATAAATACTATTTTAAACAGTTATAACATCACATGAAAAGAGATGAAATAAACTGCTTATAAACAAGACATTAACCCTACTTAACACACATTCTTAAAAGCGAATTTGGCTATATTAACCTACAATTAATAATTTCTCAGTTGTTCCTTATTACAAATATGTGTCTCATTTACTTTCATCATATAAACTTCTGTCACTTCTGAAAATTATTGGCAACAAAAATGAGGTAGTGTGATAATGAAACTGTCAAGAATAAAAAACGATGCTATTAATAACTTTCTAATGCCTCCAACTTTAGCCTCTAAGATTTTCTTTGTGGTTCTTTTAAGTTTCATTCCACACAAATTTAAAAGCAAATAACTTCATGCAGTATTTCTTGACCAGAATAATTAGGCACGATTTCATGTCAATAATGGCATCCTCTACAGACAATAAAATATGTTCAGAGGGAATAATTTGTATATATTTTGCTAAATTTAAGTCCATTAAATCATTACCATTAAAAGATCTCCTTTACATATAAACAGCAGCTTTTATTTTCTAATTTATATAAAATTGTAGGCATAGGTACTATTTTCTTTGTCTTTTATTCATAAAACCTTTGTGTATGGCACATACTAGTGTTAGAAATAGGGTGACATTAACAACAGTAGGTTCTTAACTTCTTTGTTGAATAAAAATAGGAATACATGAATGAACAAACAAAAGTAACCAAGATATTGGAATGACTGAAAAAGCACCACTTTTACTGGGAAAAAAAATCCTCCAGACAATTATATAGGCATGGTAACATGTTTTTGTATACAGGCCACAAATTACAAAAACCTCATAGTAAAAGCTATACATTATCATTTAATTTTTTTCTACTTTTTAAATCATTCATTTCCTTAGGAAGCACAATATTATTTTATACATCAGCTTCAAACATTTCCTACAATCCAAATTATATTATGCTTCTATTAATTATTATTGTTATTCTATTGAATAACAATATTGAAATTATTTGGCAAAAGTTTGCATTTAGAAAGGCAAAGCACATTAGAACAAATGCATTTTGAAACCAAAAGTTTAATTACATTTTTCATTGCAAAACCATTGAATTAAAAAGATAATAATTTATAAATTTCTACTTTTATATCTTCTTTCATATGTCAATATGTAAAATCTTATGACTCATCAAGTTACACATTTGAGGTAAGTTATTTTTAGACTCATGTTATCATTTTGAAGCCTGTCTCAGGAAACAAATATTCTATGGGTACAAAGTTTATTCTGGAAAGTGCATTTTTGTCCTGTAAAGAATAAAAGTAATTTACATTTATTTCTAAAGACTAAAATTTCTGGTCAATTCTTAACTCTATGCATCTCTCGTTGTCTTTTGAAGCAAAATGTCACAGCAGTTTCAGAATTCAAACAAGTGTGTTTCTATGAGCAGCTAAAAACATAGAGAATTAAAATATAAAAGTTCTTATATGTGTTTAACTTTTATTTATTGGGTAATTATTTTAATTATTAGTTTTAATTTTAATGCTTTAAAGATAAACTTAAAATAACATAATTGGGTTTACTACTTCATGGATCCTCTCACCCTTGCTATCTATGTTCATAAATAATCTGAATGTATTCTACAATGCTCTAGAAAGCTGGTTCTAGATAGCCTCCTTCTATCAGTACCCCTACTTGATGGAATAGATTAAGGTATCAGGATCATTGCACATTAGTATTCTGTTACTACATTTAATTTAATGTAGTAACAGAATTTAATTTAATTGCTTATTAGTATTGTTACTACATTTAATTCCTGTGCTTATTGAGGACCTATAATATACCAGCCAATGGAGCTGATCATAGGGATTACCAGGAATCAAGCACCTATTCTATAGAGCATCCTTGCTTTCTGTATCCAAATCTCTTAACCAGAGGTCAAGTTAGAGGGGATTGGTGGGCTGGAAATGTGAGGAAGTGGTAAAAGATAGGGAGATGTAAATCGAGGAGTAGATAACAAGTGTCAAAAAATCAGGTAGAGAACACTTCCACATAAAATAAGGCTCTCAGGTAATCTTCCTTCCATTTCTGGCCTGGAGAAATAACTGCATGTTTTAGAAGGGGAAGCACAGTTTCTCACAAACAGTATGCTTTCAATACCAGTTCTTCGTCATGCCAAAGCATGCCCTTAAGCAATCCCTTAGTTCTTCTGGATATTATGTGGCTTCTTAGACTTGGGTGGCAAAAGAGACAAAAAAAAATACTGGTAAAGGGAATAATAATTATTCCAAATGTTTGTCTTCCTGGTGTAGGATTGTAGTAAGTCTGAAATGACCCAGTAGACAGAACAACAACAACAATGAAAGTGTTAAGAGTAGCCCATTGATAAATCTATTTAATTATTAGAGTGTGGTAGGCAGGGTGCAGGTATGATGAGGATTCTGAGGGCCTCGAAAAGCATAGAGGACTTCTACATCCAGGAAGATAGAGTAGACATACCTTTCCTATTCTTCCTGCTAAGTTCAATACAAAATCCTGGACATTATATTAAAACACACACACACACACACACACTCACACACACAGACAGACTATAAAAGGGAGAGAAGAGGAAGCAGATCAGCCTGGGGACTCAGGATCCAAGGAACCATAAAATGGTGAGTTCCTGCATTCCCTTTTTGTCTCATATAATCCAAGATTTGGAGCTAAAGAAGCCAGCAAGTGGAAATGCCAATGGGTGCAGCCAAAAACACCCCAACGGCCTCCTATGTTTAGCCAGAAGACAAAGAAAGGGGCAGCCCAGCAATACAGAACACTTTTAGATATTAACCTCTCTATTCTTGCCAAATACTACAGAAAAAAATATGCTCCCACCCCACCCCAACAGACATACCAGCAATGTCCAAGAGGTGAGGGGGCCAAGGCTTGGACTTTAAAAAGGCTGTGATGATCATAGGTTCCAAGATGGCTGAATAGGAACAGCTCCAGTCTACAGCTCCCAGAATGAGTGATGCAGAAGATTGGTGATTTCTGCATTTCCAACTGAGGTACCGGGTTCATCTCACTGGGGCTTTTCCGACTGTTGGTGCAGCCCACGGAGCAGGGTCGGGCACTGCCTCACAGGGAAGTGCAAGGGGTTGAGGAACTCCCTTTCCTAGCAAAGGGAAGCTGTGACAGATGGTACCTGGAAAATCAGGACAATCCCACCATAATACTGTGCTTTTCCAATGGTCTTAGCAAATGGCACACCAGGAAATTATATCCCATGCGTGGCTTGGAGGGTCCCATGCCCACGGAGCCTCGCTCACTGCTAGCACAGCAGTCTGAGATCGAACTGTGAGGTGGAAGCAAGGCTGGGGGAGGGGTGCCCACCATTGCTGAAGCTTGAGTAGGTAAACAAAGTGGCTGAGAAGCTCAAACTGGGTGGAGCCCACCACAGCACAAGGAGGCCTGCCTGCCTCTCTAGACTCCACCTCTGGGGGCAGGCCTAGCTGAACAAAAGGCAGCACAAACTTCTGCAGACTTAAAATGTCCCTGTCTGACAGCTTTGAAGAGAGTAGTGGTTCTCCCAGCACAGAGTTTGAGATCTGAGAATGGACAGACTGCCTCCTCAAGTGGGTCCCTGACTCCTGAGTAGCCTAACTGGGAGACATCTCACAGTAGGGGCCAACTGACACCTCATACAGCCAGGTGCCCCACTGAGATGAACCCTCCAGAGGAAGGATCAGGCAGCAACATTTGCGGTTCTGCAATATTTGCTGTTCTGCAGCCTCCGCTGCTGATACCCAGGCAAACAGGGGCTGGTGTGGACCTCCGGCAAACTCCAACAGACCTGCAGCTGAGGGTCCTAACTGTTGGAAAACTAACAAACAGAAAGGATATACACACCAAAACCGCACCTGTATGTCACCATCATCAAAGAACAAAGGTAGATAAAACCACAAAGATAGGGAGAAACCAGAGTAGAAAAGCTGAAAATTCTAAAAATCAGAGCTCCTCTTCTCCTCCAAAGGAATGCAGCTCCTCGCCAGCAATGGAACAAAGCCAGATGGAGAATGACTTTGACGAGTTGAGAGAAGAAGGCTTCAGACGATCGGTGGTAATAAACTTCTCTGAGCTAAAGGAGGATGTTCAAACCCATTGCAAAGAAGCTAAAAACCTTGAAAAAAGACTAGATGAATGGTTAACTAAAATAAACAGTGTAGAGAAATCCTTAAATGACCTGATGGAGCTGAAAACCATGGCACGAGAACTACGTGATGCATTCAAAAGCTTCAGTTGCCGATTTGATCAACTGGAAGAAAGGGTATCAGTGATTGAAGATCAAATGAATGAAATGAAGCGAGAAGAGAAGTTTAGATAAAAAAGAGTAAAAACAAATGAACAAAGCCTCCAAGAAATATGGGACTATGTGAAAAGACCAAATCTACGTCTGATTGGTGTACCTGAAAGTGACAGGGAGGATGGAAACAAGTTGGAAAACACTCTGCAGGATATTATCCAGGAGAACTTCCCCAACCTAGCAGGGCAGGCCAACATTCAAATTCAGGAAATACAGAGAATGCCACAAAGATACTCCACGAGAAGAACAACTCCAAGACACATAATTGTCAGATTCACTAAAGTTGAAATGAAGGAAAAAATGTTAAGGGCAGCCAGAGAGAAAGGTCAGATTACCCACAAAGGGAAGCCCATCAGACTAACAGCAGATCTCTTGGCAGAAACTCTACAAGCTAGAAGAGAGTGGGGGCCAATAGTCAACATTCTTAAAGAAAAGAATTTTCAACCCAGAATTTCATATCCAGCCAAACTAAGCTTCATAAGTGAAGGAGAAATAAAATCCTTTACAGACAAGCAAATGCTGAGAGATTTTGTCACCACCAGGCCTGCCCTAAAAGAGCTCCTGAAGGAAGCACTAAACATGGAAAGGAACAACCTGTACCAGCCACTGCAACAACATGCTGAATTGTAAAGACCATCAATGCTAGGAAGAAACTGCATCAGCTAATGAGCAAAACAACCAGCTAACACCATAATGACAGGATCAAATTCACACATAACAATATTAACCTTAAATGTAAATGGGCCAAATGCTCCAATTAAAAGACACAGACTGGTAAATTGCATAAAGAGTCAAGACCCATAAGTGTGCTGTATTCAGGAGACCCATCTCATGTGCAGCGACACACATAGGCTCAAAATAAAGGGAAGAAGGAAGATCCACCAAGCAAATGGAAAACCAAAAAAGCAGGAGTTGCAATCATAGTCTCTGATAAAACAGACTTAAACCAACAAAGATCAAAAGAGACAAAGAAAGCCATTACATAATGATAAAGGGATCAATTCAACAAGAAGAGCTAACTATCCTGAATATATAGGCACCCAATACAGAAGCACCCAGATTCATAAAGCAAGTCTTTAGAGACCTACAAAGAGACTTAGACTCCCACATAATAAGAATGGGAGACTTTAACACCCCACTGTCAACATGAGTCAGATCAACGACACAGAAAGATAACAAAGATATCCAGGAATTGAACTCAGCTCTGCACCAAGCGGGCCTAATAGACAGCTACAGAACTCCCCACCCCAAATCAACAGAGTATACATTCTTCTCAGCACCACATCACACTTATTCCAAAATTGACTACATAGTTGGAAGTAAAGCACTCCTCAGCAAATGTAAAAGAACAGAAATTATAATAAACTGTCTCTCAGACCACAGTGCAATCAAACTAGAACTCAGGATTAAGAAACTCACTCAAAACTGCTCAACTACATGGAAACTGAACAACCTGCTCCTGAATGACTACTGGATACATAACGAAATGAAGGCAGAAATAAAGATGTTCTTTGAAACCAATGAGGACAAAGACACAACATACCAGAATCTCTGGGACACATTTAAAGCAGTGTGTAGAGGGAAATTTATAGCACTAAATGCCCACAAGATAAAGCAGGAAGATCTAAAATTGACACCCTAACATCACAATTAAAAGAACTAGAGAAGCAAGAGCAAACACATTCAAAAGCTAGCAGAAGGCAAGACATAACTAAGATCACAGCAGAACTGAAGGAGACAGAGGCACAAAAAACTCTTCAAAAATCAATGAATCTAGGAGCTGGTTTTTTGAAAAGATGAACAAAATCGATAGACCACTAGCAAGACTAATAAAGAAGAAAAGAGAGAAGAATCAAACAGATGCAATAAAAAGTGATAAAGGGTATATCACCACCAATCCCGCAGAAATACAAACTACCATCAGAGAATACTATAAACACCTCTACACAAATAAACTAGAAAATCTAGAAGAAATGGATAAATTCCTCGACACAGACACCCTCCCAAGGCTAAACCAGGAAGAAGTTGAATCCCTGAATAGACCAATAGCAGATTCTGAATTTGAGGCAATAATTAATAGCCTACCAACCAAAAAAAGTCCAGGACCAGATGGATTCACAGCCAAATTCTACCAGAGGTACAAAGAGGAGTTGGTACTATTCCTTCTGAAACTATTCCAATCAACAGAAAAAGAGGGAATCCTCCCTAATTCATTTAATGAGGCCAACATCATCCTGATACCAAAGCCTGGCAGAGCCACAACAAAAAAAGAGAATTTTAGATGAATATCCCTGATGAACATCGATGCCAAAATCCTCAATAAAATACTGGCAAACCGAATCCAGCAGCACATCAAAAAGGTTATCCACCACGATCACATTTGCCTCATCCCTGGGATGCAAGGCTGGTTCAACATATGCAAACCAATAAATGTAATCCATCCTATAAACAGAACCAAAGACAAAAAACCAGATGATTATCTCAATAGATGCAGAAAAGGCCTTCAACAAAATTCAACATCCTTCATGCTAAAAACTCTCAATAAATTAGGTATTGATGGGACATATCTCAAAATAATAAGGGCTATTTATGACAAACCCACAGCCCAATATCATACTTAATGGGCAAAAACTGAAAGCATTCCTTTGAAAACTGGCACAAGACAGGGATGCTCTCTCTTAGCATTCCTATTCAACATAGTGTTGGAAGTTCTGGCCAAGGCAATCAAGCAGGAGAAAGAAATAAAAGGTAGTCAATTAGGAAAAGAGGAAGTCAAGTTGTCCGTGTTTGCAGATGACATGATTGTATATTTAGAAAACCCCATTGCCTCAGCCCAAAATCTCCTTAAGCTGATAAGCAACTTCAGCAAAGTCTCAGGATACAAAATCTATGTGCAAAAATCACAAGCATTCCTATACACCAATAACAGAAAAACAGAGAGCCAAATCATGAGTGAACTCCCATTCACAATTGCTTCAAAGAGAATAAAATACCTAGGAATCCAACTTACAAGGGATGTGGAGGACCTCTTCAAGGAGAACTGCGAACTAGGAAATAGTTCAAGGAAATAAAAGAGGATACAAACAAATGGAAGAACAGTCCATGCTCATGGATAGGAAGAATCAATATCGTGAAAATGGCTATACTGCCCAAAGTAATTTATAGATTCAATGCCATCCCCATCAAGCTAGCAATGACTTTCTTCATAGAATTGGAAAAAACTACTTTGAAGGTCATATGGAACCTAAAAAGAGCCTGCATTGCCAAGACAATCCTAAGCAAAAAGAACAAAGCTGGAGGCATCACGCTACCTGACTTCAAACTCTACTACAAGGCTACAGTAACTAAAACAGCATGGTACTGGTACCAAAACAGAGATATAGACCAACGGAACAGAATAGAGCCCTTGGAAATAATACCACACATCTACAACCATCTGATCTTTGACAAACCTGACAAAAACAAGAAATAAGGAAATGAATCTCTATTTAATAAATGGTGCTGGGAAAACTGGCTAGCCACATGTGGAAAGCTGAAACTGGATCCCTTCCTTACACCTTATACAAAAATTAATTCAAGATGGATTAAAGACTTAAATGTTAGACCTAAAATCATAAAAACTCTAGAAGAAAACCTAGGCAATACCATTCAGGACATAGGCATGAGCAATGACTTCATGACTAAAACACCAAAAGCAATGGCAACAAAAGCCAAAATTGACAAATGGGATCTAATTAAACTAAAGAGCTTCTGCACAGCAAAAGAAACCACCGTCAGAGTGAACAGGCAACCTACAGAATGGGAGAAAATTTTTACAATCTACCCATCTGACAAAGGGCTAATATCCAGGATCTACAAAGAACTGAAACACATTTACAAGAAAAAAAAACCCATCAAAAAGTGGGCAAAGGATATGAACAGACACTTCTTAAAAGAAGACATTTATGCAGCCAACAGACACATGAAAAAATGCTCATCATAACTGGTCATCAGAGAAATGCAAATCAAAACCACAATGAGATACCATTTCAAACCAGTTAGAATGGTGATCGTTAAAGTCAAGAAACAACAGGTGCTGGAGAGGATGTGGAGAAATAGGAATGCTTTTACACTGTTGGTGGGACTGTAACTATTTCAACCATTGTAGAAGACAGTGTGGCAATTCCTCAAGGATCTAGAACTAGAAATACCATTTGACCCAGCCATCTCATTACTGGGCATATATCTAAAGGATTATAAATCATGCTGCTATAAAGACACATGCACACATATGTTTATTGCGGCACTATTCACATTAGCAAAGACTTGGAACCAACCCATATGTCCATCAGTGATAGACTGGATTAAGAAAATGTGGCACACATACACCATGGAATACTATGCAGCCATAAAAAGGATGAGTTCATGTCCTATGTAGGGACACGGATGAAGCTGGAAACAATCATTCTGAGCAAACTATCACAAAGACAGAACACCAAACACCGCGTGTTCTCACTCATAGGTGGGAATTGAACAATGAGATCACTTGGACACAGGGTAGGGAACGTCACACACCCCGGCCTGTCGTGGGGTCGGGGGAGCAGGGAGGGATAGCATTAGGAGATATACCTAATGTAAATGATGAGTTAACGGGTGCAGCACACCAACATGGCACACGTATACATATGTAACAAACCTGCACATTGTGCACATGTACCCTAGAATTTAAAGTGTAATCATTAAAAGTCTGTGATGAGGCAGCCCGATCCACACTGAAGTACAGTGTCAAGTGGTGATTGAGGACTTCCATCACTGTAGACCAGTAACAAGGCCCTGATCCCTGCCATAGTGTCTGTGGAAACTATGTAGGGAGTATGGACTTAAACCTACACCCAGCAGTAACAAGAGGCTCCTCCTCTTCCATGCTGAGGTGATGTCACAGTGGGCCCTGGAGGGTCAGGACTTCCACCAACACCAATTGGTTAGGAAGGCAACCCCTGCTGCTGTGTTGGTAGAGACAACATGGGGAACTGGTGACCCCCAATCCCGCCCAGCAGTATCAAGGAGCTCTACCCTGACGAAGTGGGAAACCTGGACTTGTACATCCACTTGGAAGTAATGAAGCAGCACTCATCCTTCCCCTGACAGAACAGAGCCAGAGAAAGCAAGTTAAAACAGAAGGCTTAAACACGATTCGGAGTCTCATAATGTAATATCAAAATGTCCAAGTTTTAATACAAAATCACTCATCATACAAAAAACTGGGAAAGATCTCAAACTGTATAACAAAAGATTTCAAACTGTGCAACAACAATCTGAGAATTCTGAGAAATCTGAGAAAGATATTACAACATTCATGATAAAAATTATTCAGTGACCAATTATGAACATGATTGGAACAAATGAAAAAAATACACACATACCAAATGGAAACTGTAAAACTCATAGATTAGATCAACAGGAAAATGTAAAGGGCAGAGGAAAAAAATCAGTGTACTGGGAGATTACAGAAGACATTGTCCAAGAAGTCCCAGCCAGGGCAACCAGGTAAGAGAAAGAAAGAAAGGGCGTCCGAATTAGAAAAGAGGAAGTCAGATTATTGCTGTTCAACAATGATGTGACTGTGTACCTAGAAAGCCCTAGAGACTCCTCCAAAAGACTCCTAGATTTGATAAACGAATTCAGTAAAGTCTACAAAATCAATGTACAAAGTTACAAAATCAATGTACACAAATCAGTAGTACTGCTATACACCAACAATGACCAAGTTGAGAATCAAATTAAGAACTCAATTTCTCTTAGAAAGTAGCAAAAAAATTAGAATACCCTTACACAAACAAATGGAAACACATCCCATACTCATGGATTGGAATAATCAATATCATGAAAATGACCATACTGCCCAAAGCAATCTATAGATTCAATGTAATTTCTATCAAAATGCCAACACCATTTTTCACAGAATTAGAGAAAACAATCCTAAAACTCATACGGAACTAAAAAAGAGCCTGAATAGCCAAAGCAATCATAAGCAAAAATAATAAATGTCCAAGTTTCACATTTTATACAAGGGACTTGAGCATTAGCAGACCTTGGTATCTGATAAGAGTCCTAAAACCAGTCTCCTACAGTACCCAGGGACAATTCTATCACAAATCTAGCATTTGTGTTATCGGAGTCTTGAAAAGAGAAGAGTGAGGGCAAGGCAGGAAAAGTGCACAAAGAAATAATTAATAGCTGAAAACTCCAAATTTGACAAGAAACATACACCTACATTTTCAACAAGCTGAGAAAAATCCCAAACAAGATCAACTCAAAGAAATCCACACAGAGACATGTCATAATTAAACTTCTGATCACTACTCGACCAAAAGACCAAACAACTTTTTGAAAGCATCTAGAGATAAGTGACACTTTACCTACAGGGGAAAAGCAATTAGAACAATTAGTTTTCATCAGAAGCCATGGAGGCCAGAAGGAAGTGAACACAATACTTTTTAGGCACTAAAAGAAATGCATATAGAATTGTAACCTTACAATCCTACATCTAGAGAAAATATCTTTCAACAATGAAGGAGAAATCAAGACATTCTCAGATAAAGGGAAAGTGAAAAAAATGTGTCACCTGCAGACCTATCCAAAAATGGGTAAAGGAAATTCCCGAAAAGGCGCGGTGGCTCATGCCTGTATTCCCAGCACTTTTGGGAGGCTGAAGCAGGTGGATCACTTGAGGCCAGGAATTTGAGGCCAGGAATTTGAGACCAGTCTGGCCAACATGAGGAAACCCTGTCTCTACTAAAAATATAAAACTTAGCCAAGTGTGGTGTGGCACACACCTGTGGTCCCAACTAATTGGGAGGCTTAGGTGGGAGGATTGCTTGAATCCAGGAGGTGGAGGTTGCATGAGCTGAGATCATGCCACTGCACCCCAGCCTGGGTGACAGAGTGAGACTCTGCCTCAAAAACAAAAAACAAGGAAATTCTCTAAACAGAAAATAATAAAAGAGATATAACCTTGGAACATATGAAGATGAAAGAAAAACATAGCAAAAATATACAATAACATTTTCTTCTCCTTGAGTTTTCTAAATTATATTTGATGGTGATGCAAAAACTATAATGTGGCTCTAAATGTATGTGAAGTATTTAAGACAATTATAAACATCAGCTTAAGGGATGAAAGAGAGGTAACTTTTTAAACATCACAAAAACTAGCAAAATGATCACACTAATAGATCGTGATGTTATGCATGCATAACTTATCCAGACCAACCACTAAAGAAGTTAAACAAAGAGATACACTTAAAAACAACATAGAAAGCTCAAAATGAAATTCTAAAAAAATGTTCAAGGAACCCACATTAAAAAAGGAAAAAGAGGGCCAAGTGCAGTGGCTCATGCCTGTAATCTCAGCACTTTGGGAGGCCAAGGTGAGCGGATCACCTGAGGTCAGGAGTTCAAGACCAACCTGACCAACATGGAGAAACCCCATCTCTACTGAAAATACAAAATTAGCCAGACATGGTGGCGGGCGCCTGTAATCCCAGCTACTCGGGAGGCTGAGGCAGGAGAATCATTTGAACCTGAGAGGCAGATGTTGCAGTGAGCCGAGATCACGCCATTGCACTCCAGCCTGGGCAACAAGAGTGAAACTCCATCTCAAAAAAAAAAAAAAAAGGAAAAAGAAGATAGAGAAACAAAAAACCAAAATAAACAAAACAAAGAAAAATAAAACGTAGAGTAAAGCCTTACTATATCAATAATTACGTTAAATGGAAGTGATCTAAATATACCAATTCAAACATAAGAGAATGGCAGAGCAGTTTAAATACCAAACACCAACTATATGTTGTCTACAAGAAACTCACTTCAAATATAATGATATAGAAATAATGGATGTAGAAGTATGAAAAAGATATATTGAGGACATCTTTAAGGCCAAGATAGTGCTGGATTAATGCAAATTTTATCCTTATTCTTCATGAAAGGCATAAAAGAGTTCTAAGGCCTCAATAAGCCTCCCTGAAGGTTTCAGTTAAGTATTTGCAGAGGGTCTTGGCTTTAGGCTCAGAAAATGAGTATAAATGACTTAAACAGTTTTTTAAAGGCCACAGGCAGCACCATACAAGCATGGTTCCTTTGCTTCTGCATCTAAGAACCACATGCGGTATACTAGTCTAGCATTCTAGGTAAGGGGACTAGTGGTGATTAACAAACTGATAGAGCAATTGTGGGACCAGAGGAAAAGCACGGAAGGTAAGATTTTCAAGGTTGTAGGATGGAATGGACCTATTGGTCTTTTGTGGAATTTACTGCTCTTAGCTCAGTGGAAATGGTCTTCTGGTTGACTGGTCCACCCATCCAGAGGGCATCAGTGAGGGGCACATTGGGGTAAATGGACAGCTAACCTCAATACTTTACACAGGCTGGCACGTTGAGATTTACCATTGCCCACTATTCTTAAACCCATAATTAATTGACAAGGCAGGGTTATGGGGTAAAATCTTAAATATTCCTTCTGCCACTCACTGCTGGGAGGGACAGATTCCTAACTGCAGGCATTGTTTCCCTGAGCCAGACATCCAATAAACAAGTAGCCTGCCTGACATGCTCCATGTGAAGCTCTCTAATGTAATGGGGAATGGTGGGTGATTTAATCACGAGCATGGGCTTCTCCAAGCCTTTTTATGTAAGGCAGATGATCAGTGATGCCCCACAGTCCTTGGGCCTTTCATTAAGATACATCGAATGAGAAACAATAGGAAGGTCTGTGCTCCATCCAGCAAGGTCTCCATATTCAGTGGTGACCATCAAAGCAGAGTTGAATCCTTAAACTCAGTGCAAAGTCCTCAAAAAATTTAATAAGGCATTACGTTTTTCCTTAAGTGGTATTTGACCTAAACGTTCTGAATATTTTCTAAAAAGCACCTTTCCCAAAAATTGTGTTGTGCTCAGTTTGTTTTTATCTGTGAGAGAAAAATAAGCAAATGCCAATTCCATCAAAACTTGTCACATACACAAAGGTGTCTCTCTCTTGACACTATGAAGAGGTTGGGGGAAATGATTTCATGGGATAATTTTATCCTTACCTGCAAAGTGCTAATATGAACGGGAGTCCCTGTTCCATTCACAGTATTCTTTTTAGCCGCATTTCCACCTTTTCCATCTGCTTGCTCAGCCTTAGCAATTCTGGCTTTTTCGGCTTCAACCCTTTTGGGGTTGTTCAGCATCACCTGGACAACTGCATACTCCACCAGGGAAGCAAACCCAAAGAGAAGGCAAGCAATAAGCCAAACATCAAGAGCCTTCACATAGGAAACTTTGGGAAGCTCAGCGGCGAGGGTTGTGCACTCAGAGGCCAAGCTGAGGACTGAGAAGATACCTACAGAAACAGAAAGAGGAATGAAAGTTGCTTTTTATCCCTATGAGATGTTCTGCGGTCATTACTCTTTGACTAAATCCGTCTCCAGTAACTTCCAATGACCCACGAACAATTTGTCAGGTCCCCTTAAAGCTCAAAGACTAGAAGAAATAATAGGTACATGCCTTTTCTGTAAGGACTATTGACTATGGTTGAGGATTCTGTAAATACTTAGGATTTTAAAAAATAAATAGAAATTTAAACCAGGGTATAAAAATATAATTTGGACCTGTTTTCAATATTAAAGATGGCTAAAACTATTGTATAGTATCTCTGAGGAAGCCACAGAGCTCTTATTAGACAGATTATGTATGTTATTTTTCAGCTTTGTTTGAGAAAGATTTCAGTTATAGAGCTGAGTTTTGTCCCCATGAGCAACTAAATCAGAGCAAGAACAGAACATATAAAGCAATGTTTTGATAAGGTTCATAATAAAAAAAACTAATAGAAAAGACACAGCAGGAAATATTCCTGTTTAGGGAGAACATATGATTCCAGATTTCCAAAGAAAGGTATGAAGGTCTGCTCCATGTAATGGTAACCCTTCAATGAAAGCTAACACATTATATACTAATTTAAGTAAAGTAATTGTCAGACTCCAAAGAAGAACTGCAATAATTTATTGCTCTCTTTCTCTTCCCAATTGCCACTCTCCCTCCCATTCCTCTCTCTTTTTCCTTTCCTTCGTATTTTCAAGAGAGAAGATGATGAAATATATTTTATAGTTATAACCTATTGGCATGGGCTACCAGGAACATGCTGAGTCAGAAAAGGAACCTCATTCAGTGTCAAGGGAGACTCACTTTACTTGAAATAGAAAACAGATCTGACTTGGCTCTGTGAGTCCATCTCACATACTGGGTTGAGTATAATTTTTTCTTCTTAGATTTGGCCAGTTATGAGAATTAATGTATATATATCACCATAATAATTAAATGTCTACTTGGCTCTCTTTTCCCTTCCTATGAAATTATAAACACTATATTAGTATTAATAATCAGTTAAACATTGAAAAATATATCAATTGCATCATTTCAGAAGCTTCTGAAAAGTGTTTTTTGCATTCAAGAACCTAAGATACTCTCTATTAGAAAGAAACACGTTAAGCAAATATAACTTTGCAGATGAAAACAATATTCAATATATAACAACTTGATAAGCTCCTAGTTTACTTTTACTATAATTATCCTTGGCCCTAAGGAAAACTAAAAACTAATTAATAGAACTATATTTTAAAAGTTAATGTAGGTCTTACATTAACTGTCTCTCAGACCACAGTGCAATCAAACTGTGGTCAAAAGTGGAAAGTAACATAAAAATCCAAGACCTTATCAATTACTGCCCTAAACTACAGTTGATTATAGCCATGGGAATTAACTTGGCAAACTGTCATTCTAAGTTAATTTTTCTATTCTTTGCCAAATTTTGTGAGTCAAATTACAAATCAAAAACAAGCCTAACTTATTTCCTTGAGATAAACTATTTTGACACTATCCTCTCTGTTTCCATAGCATTTCATGCTGATTAATAACCTAGAAGATATTATATTTTAGTAAGCTTAG
Organism: Gorilla gorilla gorilla; assembly: GCF_029281585.2. NCBI lineage: Eukaryota > Metazoa > Chordata > Mammalia > Primates > Hominidae > Gorilla > Gorilla gorilla. Next base: position 178,192,160 of record NC_073227.2, on the reverse strand, counting down.
CTGTATACCTGAATATTTATCCTGATAGATTAGAAACTTTATGATGAAATAGAGAATAATTTCAGATTATAGAAGGCCTTCAGAGTTCTGTAGTGGATTTTTATACCATGTTTGGTAGAGAATATTCAGAAATTTGGAATTAAGGAAAGAGAAATTACATTATCAAAAGAATATTTAAGTAGCATTACTTTGGTGTGGATATACAAAATAGACTGAGAAAGAAAATTAGTAGTTGGGGAAACAAAGTATAAGGAAATGAAGGCCTAGGTTATGATAGGACAGATGTGAAAAAAATAGAGAAAACATTTGAAAAGAGTTACTGATTCAAGGAAGAAGGAAAAAATTGAGACAAAGTTATGAACAGGATGACTGGAAGAATTTCCGTAAAAAAGATGGGGAGGGGGCCTATAGAAAAGAAGATGACTTTGTCAGGAAAACATTGAAAGATTAGATAAAGGCCAAGGAACAAAGAACCGATGATCATGACACAGCACAGTGCACCTGGGAATCTAAAAGAACTTTTTGAAAAGATTAGCCAATATCATTCAGATAGATGTCTGAAAAGAGAGAGGACTTTGTGAGGTAAAGATGCTTTGGTGTCAGAAAAGGGGGACTGATTGAAGAAACAGATGAAAGGATTGTCTTTAAAAGGTGTGACAGAATATTTATAGATTTTGGAGGGAAAAGGGGAGTATTCATAATTCCACACATTCGGTTAGAAACAATGGTAGTGAATTCAAGACTTTTATCATATCAGATATAAGAAGGAAAGTTGAAGAAGTTAAGAAGAAGAAAGTGAACACACACTATGTGCCTTATCTTTGGAAAATCATATTATAATAGAAAACACCTATTAGCATTTTCTATCTAAAAATAAGAAATCTGAGCAAATAATGCTACTTTGTAAAAATACTTCAGCATTATCATAATATAGCCTTATCTAGCATATATCAAATAAGCTATATAAGGAGGTTGAAGTGAGCAAAATCTTCCATAAACAAGTCAGGGTTGAAGTTATTTAGCTCATCAACATGGAGACAGAATTGTATAATGATAAAATCATCTCAATTTTTCAAGATATATACAGTAACCTCTATGATTGTCTATGGAATGTCCACAGATTTCTTGTCCATCCAATCACAGAGGAAGAATCTGCAAAATAATTCCCTAACAGCATATATACTAGGAATGTATTGGTGAAAAGAGAAAAATTGAAAACTAGAAAAAGAAAAGAGAAGAAAAAATAAGGAAAGAAAAGAGAGGAAGAAAGAAAGGAAAAGAAAAGAAATGGAAGGCAGAGACAGTATGGCATTTGCTATTAATAACCAATGCCATCAATCAACAGAGCAGGTCAAGGAGCAATTGCAAGTGCACACATGCCAACTCCTGTCTCAACTCCAAATAATTTATCTCATACTGTGATAATCACCAAATTTGTACATTTGAAATTGTTGTTAATAAAATGAAAATTCATTTAAAAGTACTATTAATAAATTATATTAGCATATTATCATTTCATAATTTTTAGTTAAAGAATACTAAAAGGAAAGGGAACTTTGACCCAAATTATTAATCTTTTTGCATTTATAATTGAAAGTTATTTGTTAAAAAATGTATTCCCTTTAGCAGAAACTAAAGTATTTTGTGTAACAGAAAAAGATACAGTATAGTTTACTTAGTTAAGAGTATTACAAAACGTTACTTCAATAGTTCGGTGCATAGATCCTTCCATACTTGGAGAAATAGCTTAAGACAAAAGTCCTTACCTAAAATTCTCCAGGGAATCTTTGATGTTTGTTAACAATGGGGAAAGTTAATCACAAAAAGGTTGGGTGAAAAATAAAAGTAGAATACAAAACTAATTTTTTAAAAAAGCAAAAGGAATCTAGGGCAATTTAAAGTAATTACTTTATGCTCTATGTTGTCTGCTAACTTTTAGAACATAAAAACTACAGGCCATAACAAAAGAGACTGGTAAACTTATTTATTTAATCCTTTGGGAGAATGTAGGGGAAAAATAGTAGAGTAAGGAAAGATATGCAGAATCAAAACAGCTATATTAACTGGATATCCTGAAATTTAGTCTGAGTCAGTATTATTTCCTTTTCTTTTTAGATAAAATTATAATTTAGGGTCTAATAACAGACCTTCCAAATACCTGCAGCATAATTCCATAATTATAATTGGAGATCTTAACATCTCTCACCAATAACAATAACTACACAAAAGAGATAAAAGATTTCAACAGAGCTACTAACCAACTTGACGGTAATGATACTTACAGAACACAACAACAAACAATGACTAATACACACTGCACGTGCACATGGTGTTTACCAGGAGGCATATGCTAGAATGGGCTGTTTAAAAAAAATCTCAACACACATAAAAGAATTGAAATCCGTGAGTATATTCTCTGACAAAGATGGAATTAAGTTAGAAAGCAATCATATTCAGGTACCCGGAAAAACTCTACATTTCTAAAGAATCCATGGGCCAAAGAAGAAATCACAAGATAAGTTATGAAATATTTCAACTGAAAGATGAAAATACAATAAACCAAAATTTGTGCACTGAAGTTGAAGCAATGCTTACAGAGAAATTTACAACTGTAAATGTTCATGTTAGAAAAGAAGAAAGATCTAAAACCAATTGTCTGAGTCCTACTTTCAGCAATTACAAAGAGATCAAATTAAATGCAAAGTAAGTAGAAAGGAAATAATAAACATAGCTAAAAATCAATAAAAAGGAAAATAAACAAATAGAGAAAATTAATGAGATAAAAGCTGGTGCTTTGAAAATATCGATAAAATAAAAAATCCTTTAGCTTGAGTGATCAAGAAAATAAACAGAAAATTCACGATTTAATAATATCAGGAATGAAAGATGGAACATTACTACTATAGCCTAACATTAAAAGGAAAAGGGAGTACTACGAACACTTTTTGTTCTAGTAATTCACAACTCATCTAACATCTAGAAATCAATTGGTATAACTCACCAAATAAGAGGAGGTAGCCCACACAACTGTTTAAATATCTACCCATCTACCTCCCTTTGTGTCCATATACTCTGCCTTCTCTTCTGATACTATGGACCAGGGATCAGCAAACTATGACCTGTAGGCCAATCTGACCCATCTATTTTATAAATAAAGTTTTGTTAGAACACATCAATACTTGTTCAGTTATATATTGTCTACGGCTGCTTTACCATAGAACATGTAAGAGCAGAGTTTAATGGAGTGACAGAAACCATATGGCCCACAAACCTCAAATGAAGGTTCATTGACTTTGTTGAAGTCAACCCTGATTCTACTCTCTGGCCTTCTATAGGAGTTTGCTTACCTTTGGGGCAAATGCATTTTGCTCCTAGCAAAGGGCAATATCTCAATTTCCTGGATCTCATCCCCCTTCCTTTCTCAAGGTCACTGCTCCTGCACTTTTTCCATCTCTCAGTTTTTCCTTCACTACTGGTTGTCCTTCATCAAAAACAAACTAAACATACTATGAATTCATCTACCTTTAAAAAATGAAAAACACTTTCTTGACTTTTATTCTTACCCTAGCTATTTTCTTATTCTTTTTCTTTTTATAGTTAACAACCTCCAATGAGTTATGTATACTAAATATCTCCAATCCCCCCCTCATCTTCTTTCCTGAAGCCAGTCCAATCAGGCTTTCTTCTTCTCACTTCGAAGAAACTGTCCATGGACACCAATGACCTCCCCAGCTCCTTTAATCTAATGGTAACCTTTAGCTCTAAAAGTCATTGATCCATGAACAGTTGGTTGATCACTTTCTTGACCTAGAAATACTTTGTCCACTTGACTTTTAGGAAACTGCATCATACTGGTTGTTCCTCATTATCTTAGTCCCTCTTAGATTTCTCTGCTTACACTCACTCCCCTGTGATTCCAACCAGAGATTGAAAACCAACTATATTTTGACAAAGTTTAAATTCCTACTCCAGTTTTGAAATTTCCAATTAAACCCAGACTTGCATATCCAACTGCCTATCTGATATCTCCACCTAACTGACATTGGAACCTTAACCTGTCTAAAGCAAAGCTCCTGGCCTGCCCATCTTCTCAAAGCCACTGTATTTACTTGCACCTTTGCCCATCTCGGCTAAGGTCAATTTCATATTTCTAGTTTTTCATCCAAAATAATCTTGAAGTTAACCCTGATTCTACTTTCTTTAATCTCACATTCAACATACCTACAAATACCTTTTATCTCAACCTTCACTACCACCAATCATCTAATTTCTTTTTTGCTGGGGGAGGTGGGGGATGGAGTCTCACTCTGTTGCCCAGGCTGGAGTGCAGTAGCGCAATCTCAGCTCATTGCAACCTCTGAGACCCGGGTTCAAGCAATTTCTCAGTCCTCAGCCTCCCGAGTAACTGGGGTTACAGGTGTCCACCACCATGCCTGGCTAATTTTTTGCATTTTTGGTAGAGACGGGGTTTTACCATGTTGGCAAGGCTGGTCTCCAACTCCTGACCTCAGGTGATTTGCCCACCTTTGCCTCCCAAAATGCTGGGATTACAGGGGTGAGCCACTGCTCTCGGCCCCATCATCAAATATTTATCAGCACCTGCACTACTACTCACTAGACCAAATATTTACCTGAATTATTGCAATTGTCTCCTAACTGCTTTCCTTGCTTCTGCTCTTGCCCGAGGTCATTCTGTTCTCAACAAAGTAAGCAAAGAGATCTGGTTAAAATTTAAGTCAGATCATGTGTAAAAGCCTTTAGCAACTTTGTATTTCATGCTGAATAAAAACTAAAATCAGCCCAGTGCAGTGGCTCACGCCTGTAATCCCAGAACTTTGGGAGGTCGAGGCGGGCAGATCACGAGGTCAGCAGTTCGATATCAGCCTGGCTGACATGGTGAAACCCTGTCTCTACTAAAAATACAAAAATTAGCTGGGCGTGGTGGTGGGTGCCTGTAATCCCAGCTACTTGGGAGGCTGAGGCAGGAGAATCACTTGAACCTGGGAGGTGGAGGCTGCAGTGAGCCAAGATCATGCCATTGTACTCCAGCCTGGGCAACAGAGCAAGACTCCATCAAAAAAAAAAGAAAAAGCTCAAAATCATCAGGATTTTTTATCAGATGCTACATAGTCCACCCCTCATCACTGTTATCTTTCTGACCTCCTTTCCCACTACTCTCCCTTTGACTTGTTCTGCTCCAGCCACAGTGACCTCCTTGTTCCCCCAATGTCCAAGCATGCTCCTGCCTCAGGAATGCAGCCCAGATGATCACTGTCTGGCCCACTCTGTCCTAGAAATGACTCATTTCTTCACCTCCTTCTTGTCTCTATCCAGTATCACCCTCTCACTGAGGCCTTTCTAACAAGCAGTTTGCTACCTCCAAACTTGCTATCTTACATCACTATCTTACATATAATATATTCTATTTATTTGGTGCCTGTTTCTTCCCAATAACATATATACTCATTGAAGCTAAGAAGTGTTTTAATGCATTTTATTAACTATTTATTAGCTATTTATTTTGTTAACAACATCCCCATCTTTTTTAATAGTACCTAACACATAACACAAAACAAATATTTGCTGAAGGAATCAAAATATGTAGAACTGCTTTGCAAACTGTAAAGCAATATAAAAATGTAGCTCATTATTAACTCCTGAATGTGTAATATAGGCTTTCACTCATTTTCTTAATACTCCCTGGAGCTTCTTGGGTATTTTTATCATCCCTATTGATATTTCAGCAGAGTTATTTTTAAAGAAGTTAAATCTGTTGTCCAACTTGTCACAGCTAGTAAATCCAGAACTGGCTTTCAAACCCAAGTTAACTCTAGAGACTGACTTTCAGCCATTGAACTTTCAGCCTGGATATTAAGTCACAGCTCAGGAACCTGGTATCAGAAGTCCTGCAATGAATGGAGATGAAAAATTCTTAAAGGATATGTCAGAAATTGAGATGTCTCCAAAGTAGTCTTGGAAGCCTGATATTTATATCACTGCATGAACATAAGAAACTTCTAATAAATAACAACAACAAAAATTATTTGAGAGAAATATATATTTTTGACAAGTCTAAGAATTTAAATTCAGGTTTCTTTGGTTATTTTCCCAGTAAATATAATACATGTAATAATACATAGTTTTTATCCATGATGAAATTTCTCACATTTTTGGTTATAGATTTGGTCTGTGTGATTTCAATTAGATGTAAAAAAACCAAATTTCTTCTTCAGATGACATTGCCATTTTCATGGCTTCTTTCCTAGTTTCCTACTCTTTAAAATCTGTATTTCATTTAATTCCTCCAATAAGTCAGGAGAGAGATTTGCACAAGGCCTTTTCGATGGAAGAAAATTTAAATGTAGCAACTACATACTCACTGAGGAGGTCAGACATTTCACAGTCTTACCTGTGTGAGTTCCATGTGATATTCAGAAAACACACAGACACACAGTAATACAAAATTTTGAAACACTCCAACCAACCAAAATTTGTTGATGCAATGTACATATTTTGAAGTTTATTCAATTTATCCATAGGAAGGGCGCTTGCTTATTTCCTTAAGCAAAGGCTTTTTAGCCATTATACAGACACGATTTTCAAAAGACTGGCTGGTGGTATTTCTATGTCACAAAGCATTAAAAATAAACTGGAGAGCAATGGCCCTCAACGGACAGCCAACCAGCCCTGATATAGCACACAATAACCAATGGTTGGGAAAATGATGGCTACATGATTTTTCATAATTTTTAAAAAGTAAATTATATTACTATTTCCTAAGAGTATGTGATAATACATACTATTTTTCAGAAAGACTTCCTTTGAAATAGTTATTCATTTTTAAGTTTGGCACTACTGAAGGTTTTAGACATAGTTATCTGTGAAAATCACTTATAAATAATTATTTCATGACAGAAAAATAGATTAACTGCTTATAATACTCCAAGGACATGAAAAGAGAAACTTAGCTTAATTATAGAGTGCATAAACATTGAGAAAATCTAGTTCAATATCAAGTTTTGAAGAAAGTCTTTAAACACCGAAATTGGTGGCTAACAATTCTAAAACTCATTGTTTCAAAGTAGTTGATTATATGGTAAGTTAGATAAAGATATAATCTGTTCCTGATGTGACAAAAAAGCATGGAACACCTTACCCAGGGGCACTCTGGCAGCACTCGCGTCCGGGTTGATCCAGAAGGAAAGCCAGGAGAGAACAACAATGAGCAGGGTTGGGGCGTAGACCCCCATCATGTAAAAGCCGACCTGCCTCCTCAGGGTGAAGATGACTTCCACACATGTGTAGTAGCCTTTCAGAAGCAAACACATTCAAGGCATGAGGTTTTCACCCACATAGAATGGCAAACATCCATGACAGACCTGGAAACGGTAAGTCACTTCCATTTGAGGCTATTTCACAGAGTAAATGCCTCAAAAAAAAGTTTTTCTTTGCAGATATATAATTTATGTGATCTAAAAGGGTGACATTATGGAACCAGTTTCAGCTGACCTTTCGCAACTTCATTATGACATTGAGAAATAGATCCCACATGCTGCTCTACTGTGTCAGTGTCTAGCCTTTTAGGTCATTGTTCAGAGAACTGGCAATAGAGTTGAACTTTTCCTTACCCGTGGGTCCTCTCAGGGCAATGGAGTCATACAGGCAGTAGTAAATCAAAGTAGAACAAATCTTAAAAAGAAACACTCCGGGACTACACATTATCAGTATAATTTTTCAGCCATATGTACCACTTCTTATCTAGGATGGATGGCAGTCTACACTGACTCTCATACATAGATAAACCTTAAAAATTAAGAAAGTATCGGAAGTAAACATTAGCAAGTATAGGAAATCAGTGTTTTCAATCCATATACATAAAAGATGTATATGGTGCAAACATCGGATATTCCTCTCAATTCTTTGCCCACCTCTACTTCAGGCTCTCAAAGGTACTCCAACTGAAGGAAAGAACTTTCAGTTTCACATGCCAAGACAAATGCAGAAATTGTTTTACAACCTAATTCTAGAGTGGCCATGACATCAGCTAGACCCCCAAATTAATCACCAATTACAGGCAGCCTCACAATAGCCTTTGCCGCCTTGAGAAAGAAAATAGTAACACGAGTATGCTCACAGTACTGCATTCAAATAGAAAAGGTATTTCCAGATGTTCGAGATTATTTCTTAAATGTTTGCTCTTTTCAGTTAGCTATTTAAATATAATATATAATGCCGAAAGTGCTTAATTTAGATAAGAATGTCATTTGCCATTTTACAAATGTAAGATTGTGCATAAATAGCAAAATAAAATATCTATAATCGTTTTCTGTTTAAACTCTATATAATTTTTTTAAAAAGGTGAAACAAATTAATGAACAATAAATAAATGAAACAATTATGGGGGAAAGAAAAATGTTACTTTTTCCTATTTTATAGTTTAAAAATAATATTTACCTGGTCTTCCTAATTGGGAAGAATATACATATATCTAACACAAGAATAATCTACATATTTATTCATTAATAGCACCTACAGCAGTACTTGCACAGAATAGGACCTTAATAAACATGAAATAAAAGAATGGTTATTTATATCCTCAACAAATAGATTAGAAATCTTTTCTTTTCCCAATGTGATTTAGAATCATTGCCACCTCTGAGAGGTTACACAGACAGTAGAGCTAATATGTAACAAAAATAGTTGCTTTCGACTGAAGCAAATTCTATTTATGCCAAATGCTTCCATATTATATTAAAGACAAAAAATGCAAGTGTTTCTTGTTTACAGTTGAATTTAATTAAAATTAGGCAATATATCAAGTCATTCACAGGTTTTCAAAGGATGTAAAAAACATAGCAATGAAAAATCTCCCTTTCTTTTCTTTTCCCACCATTCCCCTTAACTCTCTGCCTGGACAAATAAGAACATATGTTTCTAACTAACAATCATGTACAATATTTCAAAAATAGAATCTTTCATAAGTACAATTGCTACAATTGAGAAGGCTCAAAATATTTCCTAAAACTGATTCTGAAGTACATGACTTTGTAATAGTATCACTAAGTCAAATTAGTTTTCTGTTCACCTAGTGCATATGAAATGTTTCTCAACAAATTATATATTTTTAGGTAGTCTCAGTTGTCACAAATATTATAATGATTTACTACAAAGTAGCATAGTTTAAAATAAAATTTTCCATTCCATCCCACTATGTTTAAATGATAGTCCATTAACATGAGTCCTGCGATTTGAAGCAAGTTTCCATCGTGTCCCTTTTATGAGGGTACCCACTAGGGGAGTTTCACAAGACTTGGATGCATTTAGCAGTAAAATACATGCTTGGATATTATAGTGATTTGTTCCATAAAATTTTATGAGAAACATTTCTTGATCTTTTTTTGATCTTTTCCTAGTATTGTTACATTTATGAGAGGCAGGTGGGCAGCTAATTGATATAAATGTTCATTGGGCAAATTCAATTTACTTTCTATTTCCTGTGAAGTTTTATTCCATTATTCACTCAGGCTTCCAATTTGAGTATTTTTGTATACTTGCTTTCCCACATATTTCTCCACTTTTGTTATTTCTATAATCATAAAAAAGCATAATTTTAATAAAGTTGAAGCTGCATTATTATTTCTATACAAACTAAATATTGGCTATCATTTTTATATATTGCTCATATATATATTTATACTTTCCCATTTTTCTATGCTGTTAACTATTGCATGTATTTTCAATGTCTTATTTTTCTAACTAGATTTCTAATTATCCAAACATTAAAATATATTTTACTTATATTCATATGATAATTCATAAAAGTTCTGATCAAGTCCCTGAAACATACTAAGTGCCAAAAAATATTGTTAGGCATAAGTTGTTTTGTTGTTATTTTCTGTAGCTAATGAGATTTCAGTGAATTATTTATGACTCAAAAAATTTCCCAAAAATGCTTATAACTCTTGAGTAATCCCCCAAATTCTGTCTACCATAGCACACCTTCTAATTTTATTCAAAGAACTAAAATGAATTATATTTTACGTTGTTTACTTGTTTACCACATTGAAATATGGCTCTCTAAAGGGCAGGGACCTTTCTTTTATTCACTACTGAGTCCCCAAATGGAGATTTTTTTTAATGTAGAGCTTAAAAGTGAAAAAATGAACACTCCAAGGACTTTCAAAGCTATTATATAATCATATGCTATTACATAAAATTACAAATAAAATTGCTAGTGTCATTTTCATCTCTAAGAAATTAAAAAATCCAATAGAGTCTCCTTCAAATTTCTCAAAACAATTTAGACACTACTCTTTTTGAAATGTTAAGCATATAATCTGGATGTGGGTAACAATTTTCAAACTATAATAGGACTCCACAGGTATTAATCGTATAACAGTATCAGACTCCCTCTCCCACAGCATCTGTATGACCTTGGGCAAGGGTCTATTTCATTAGCCTAATGTGTACAATGAGTATAATAAAAGTACTTAATTCATAGAATTGTTGGGATGATTAAGTTAAATAATTCCTGCAAAGAACTAAAAACAATGCCTAGTACAGCGAGAGATCAAAAACCTATCTACTAAGTACGCGTTCTTATACGACAGTCTCAAAAATCTCTAAGAACTATAATCTTCTTAATTTGAAGTACAAATGGGAGATGGAATACTACTCTTGGTCCTATGGCTGACAGTAATTTGCCTGGTGACATTTAATAAGTAATAAGTCACCAGTAATAAGTAATTTAATAAGTAATGTATTCACTCTGCTCTTCAGTTATTTTATGTGTTAAATAAAGGAGCTGGCTCAGAATTATCAATTAGATCACTTCCATATCTTACTATCTATGACTTCTTCATTGAATACTTTGATGGTCAAATTTTTAATAGCTCTCCATTTCTTACTTTTAAAAACCTCCATAATTATTTAGCAATATATTTGACTATTATCTCTGTTTTCCTAATGTACTATAAGCTTTAAGAAGAAGGAATGCTTACATATTAAAGTTATATCATTTGCTAATGTATTTTGAAGTCAACAATAGATGTTTAACTGTATCCCCAAGCTGCCTAGCATTGTCTTTATCACAACATTGTAAATATGTAAATGTTCTCTCCACCTCTTAATATTAACAGGAATGTTTTAAATTATATGTTGCCTTGATGACATCATGAGGACAGCATTCTAGCTCACTCTGTCAGCATTCTACAAACATCTGATCTCTCTCAGTTTTACACAATTATACTATATACATTTTATTATTTCAAGTCAACATGCATTTTGCAATAAAGCTTTAATTATATCTATTTCTGAATATTTTTGTTATGATTTACTTCCAAAGGCAGAATTAGGATTCTGCAATAATTTACATGTTGAACTGATTATTATTACTAATATGATAATTAAAATTGAATAATCTTCTTTATATTGCTAAGTGAAATAACACTATATTCAATATCTAAAACCCTCACTAACCTAGAACTACTAGCAGAAAATAAAAGGTTGAACACTAATCATATTATGACAGTATTGAGTAGTGAGTACTGTACTTTCTGCAAAAGCTCCATGCAACTTAGTGAATGAGGTTAATTTGTTTTCCTTTTCATAATTGGCTGTTCTGTGACCTAGGTCAAGAAGACTGTACAGGGAATATTTACTGATGTCCAATTATTTCACATTCTTATTGCTTCCTGCATAGCATAAGGATCAATGCTTTTTAAAATTAAGAATATGGGCCAACCACCATCTAAAAACTACCCAAAAGACAATGGGTGAACATATATGGATTATATTGTTTATATCTAAAATGTTCAGCCCCAAATGGAATCCTGCCAGAAGTAAAATTTCTTGACAACATCTGAAAACCACTACCTGAGAGAGTTTTCATTACTAACATAAACAAAAACCTCTCACCACGAGAATTACATAAAGAAAAATCAAGGATGTCTATCTAATAATTAAAAGTTCAAAAAACTCTAGTGAATACAATTCTGTGAAAGACTTAAACATATGAATGTAAAGATAAACTATTTGCTAATTTAATTTTAACTTTTGGCCAATTCTTTTCTACTCTCCCCTTGGCTATGTATTAATTAAAATGTATCTTTGAAATAGAACTTCATTTTATTTAAAGAATATTACTTACCAGTGCCTTTATAGTATTTTGTACAGTTACCATATTCAATATCTTCCTTTTTGATATCAAATTGAGGCAAGGCAATTTTTTCTAATTGCACAGGATCTCCTGACTGCCAGATAAATCGTAAATCATCAGTTGTGTAACCAACTATAAACAAAAACAAATAAATGTTAGTTTAAAATAAAATTAATAATGCTTTTTAAATATTTTCATAATTCAAATCTTAAACATAGCAAAGGAAAGAAAATAAGACCTTCTTATATGAAATTGTAGTTTAAAATGTAAAGAGGTAAAACCCATGGTCACTAATGGAAGTACTAGTACAAGAGTTAAAGATATTCATCTTAAAGAAAGAACAAGTTTAAATAATAAGCATACAGCACAGATTTAAAATACTAGGACATCATATACAATAACTTATTTCTCTATGTCAGAATTATTTTTTAATGGTCATCAATAAAAAGCTAATAAATAAGTGATGCAAGCTTTCTGAACGTATACATTTACAATCATGTAATATGCTCCCTGGGATTTTTAAAAGAAATGTAATCATTGAAACATCTAAATTTTTTTTAAGAAATCGGCCTGGTGCGGTGGCTCACACCTGTAATCCCAGCACTTTGGGAGGCCAAGGCGGGTGGATCACGAGGTCAGGAGTTCGTGACCAGCCTGGCCAATATGGTGAAACCCCATGTCTACTAAAAATACAAACATAAATTAGCCAGGCACGGTGGTGGACGCGTGTAATCTCAGCTACTCAGGAGGCTAAGGCAGGAGAATTGCTTGAACCTGCAAGGTGGAGGTTGCAGTGAGCTGAGATCGCACCACTGTAGTCTAGCCTGGGTGACAGAGCAAGACTCTGTTTTAAAAAATAATAATCATCATCATTATGATCACTGCAAAATTCCCTAAAGGAGTTGCATCACCATAGAAGGCCAATAACATAATCCCTCAAAGGGACATAATTACAGCATCATTTCAGCACCCTGAAGCACACACATTTTGGGCTTAGGTATGTGGCTACAATTTAAGGAATTTTACAGCATACACTAGTCTACTATCGAACTCAAAAGTGTATGTATTTTTGAAAGTAATATTTTAGTGCATCCAGTAATGGGATCAAAATGTAAATGCACTGTTGGAAGTTTTCTACAAGTACATCTTGACATGCAGGCACTCATATACGATACTTACAAAAACATAAACAGACATGTGCAAACATATAAACACATACATGTGCAAAATCTCATTGTATAGTTAGAAAGAAATAAATACTGCTCAAATCTAGGATCCATTTCAGTACATTATTTAAAAAACAACCACAGAGTAATTTTAGACATATAACCTAGGATACATATGCAAGATGTTTTGCCAGGTAATTATTCTTTACTCTCTGAAGAAATAGACGACCTTATTATAAGATGATCCATGTATTCAGGCTAAACATTCCTTGCATTTGTGTGTTTTTTTTTTTTTTTGAGGTTTATGTTCTACTTTTATTTTCAAAAGATAAGCATCATGGGAAATTAATTTGTACATTGTATAGATAAATAATAATTTCAATTAATACACCTAGGGTACCTTTTAATAAACGAAAAATATATGATCAAATAAACATAAAAATACAATTTTGTAAAAAAGTTGTTTACATTTCTTTACTTTCATAGAGAATGAATGCTCAGTTGGATTTACAGAATATTTTTCAATGTTTTCCAAATTTTCTGCTAAGAAAATCTGGTTTTAACATCAGAAATGCTACTGAAATTAGGATGTCATTTTCTCTTTTACCTTGCCTGTATTACCAGCTCAAATAACAATGGCAACTGGAATGTTAGAAGTATACACCTACATCAATGAACTGAAACAAGGCTAGTACAAAAATGATTTATCTTAATACAAGTTAAGATAGTATTAATAAAAGAGTAACTATAATTTCCCTAAATAAATTATTTTAATGACTATTTATAATCAAAGCACTAGTTTTACCACTGTTGTCTAAGATGTCAGTAGAATGTATTACCCAGACATTTTAAACACTTTATTTTCATAGTCAATTATGTTCTCATTTACGTACAGCTCTCCAGTTGCATCTTGCAACGTTGTGTATCCATGGGAAACAATGTCAAGTCCAAAGGGCATGAAAGAGTAATAGATAACCTGGAAGTAGAAATGGGTCTTAGAAATAATTTAATATACTTCTCTGTCATCCATTGATTTTAGAAGGAAAATATAAATGCACAAATATGAAATATAAAAGAGTACCTCATGCTGACAAGGACATCTCCATCACGAAAAATAAAGAGGAGGATGTTTTCCTGGGTCACATCATGAAAATTGGCACTTTTTTCATTTGCAAAAAATAAATCAGGTTTCCATAAACACTTGTACATTGTTGGATCCACTGTCAGTGCATCTGAACCCCTAAAATCACTGGGGAGCTTCAGCCTGGGGTCATTCCATTTTTGTCTCAGAAAGATGTTAACTCTATAGTCCTGAAGAAAAAGTACATGCGTGCACATGTGTACGTTTATTGCTATTTTTAAGAACTTATTCGGCCCCAAAACAAAAAGGGTTACAATGATTAGTGGCACAAATATTTTTGTTCTTTCAACATCAACCAAGATCACAACAACTGTGTCACTAAAGGAGAGCTCCATTAGCAGTATAAAGACACTTGTCTCTATGTAATTACTCTCTGCAGACATTCTGTAGCACTTGCTAGCTCAAACATCAGAATATAACCTTGTTGATAGTTCCTTTACCTTTATACAAACACCAATTATTACTGTTGATTAGATGGTAGTACCATAAAAGCCTGAGAATCACTAAGTATTACTATCATTCTTCCCCAAAACTTTTTGTCCAAGTATACACATATCTTAAAATTAAAATTCATAATGAAATTTAGATTATTACTTAATATCTGATGATTATTGCAACACCTACAAAAATTAATTCAAGAATGTCTAAGACTAAAACCTATCTATCTCATGGAGTGAAGGCTTTCAACAGATACAATGTGGCAAACGTTTTTATCCATTGCAGGAAGACATGCATGGCCCTCTACTTTAGAGGGAACACACATTAGTTTCAAGCATTTTCTAATAAAATATGAATTATACTACCTTAGCCAAAGCATGTGGCTGATAGCCACTTAACGTTATTTTGAACACTCAATATAATTCATTTCAAATTATTTGCTAAAAATCTTCCTTGAAATATACACACTGAAAATTATTCTATTACATTCTGTATTAGTCTGTTCTCACGCTACCAATAAAGACATATCTAAGAATGGGTAATTTATAAAGGAAAGGGGTTTAATTGACTCACAGTTCAAATGGCATGGGAGGCCTCACAGTCATGACAGAAGGTGAAGGAGGAGCAAAGGCATGATTTACATGGTGGCAGGCAAGACAGCACGTACAGGGGAACTCTCCTTTATAAAACCATGAGATCTCATGAGGCTTATTCACTGTCATAAGAACAACAGGGAAATGACCTCCCCTCTTGATTCAATTATCTCCCACCAGGTCCCTCCCACAACATGTGAGAATTATGGGAGCTACAATTCAAGATGCCATTTGGGTGGGGACATGGCCAAACCATATCACCACCTTTAGGTGCTGTGTTTTATCAAGGTAAATCACCAAAACCCTATAACTTTGAATTGCTATATTTAAAATAAGCATTCATAATATTATGATAAAATATTATGTCCTTAATTTGATATTAAGGTTCAGTATAAGAAATAACCAGATGAAGCTGTGTAGGTATATTTTACTTATTTGTTGTTAAAGCTGTGACCCTTTATTGTGATCAATGACCCTTATATCAAAATACACAGGGTGAATTCCTTATTTAATTTTTAAGTTGTTAGAAATATATTACTGTCATACCATTGTATAGGTATTTACCATGTGCTAAGTATACTTAATGTTAAGTGCTTTACAAAATCACATTTAATCCTCAGAGTTTACACTATCAAAATGCTCTCCTGAGGCTTTTATATGCTTCATATGACTGGAAAATAAGATTTAATTGTGTTTTTCTTTTAGTCTTGTAGCTGGGAAGCTAAACATTAACTCTACTACCAATTGCATTAACAATTTATCTCTCATACCGTGGTGCAATTACCATTGTATGTCTCCTACACATTCAGTTCTTTCTCAATTACTTCATTGTATTTTTCTTATCATATACCTCAACTCTTTCTGAAATAGGGATGGATAGAAAATAAAATAACAGTTGAGATATTGCTTTATTCTTGACAAGAGCATTTCAGTATTATTTGGGTGTTGCTGCCAAGAAACATTGCCAATGTGGCTTCCAGAGTTAGAATGCTTTATTTCAGCCTAATATTAGTTCATCTCCTTTTGATAGAATATTACATATATGTATAGGGATATAAGTATTAAAATCTTATAGGTATTCTTTATTTATTTACTTTAGATTTTTATTTTTATTTTTTGAGACAGGTTCTTGCTCTGTTGCCCAGGTTGGAGGGCAGTGAAACTGTCACAGCTCACTGCAGCCTCAATCTCCTGGGTAATTAAAAAAAAATTGTATAGAGATGATATCACATTATGTTGGCCTGGCTGGTCTCAAAAGCCTGGGCTCAAGCAAACTTCCCTCCTTGGTCTCACAAAGTACTAGGATTATAGACATGAGCCACCATACTCAGCCACTCATTAGTATTCTTTATCCAGACCAAAACAAATATCTTTTGGAATGTATACTGGTTGGCTGCTCAGTAATTAATTTCTAAAGATTTTATATCAGTATTTTATAATAATATTCACAGTATTATCTGACAGAAATTAAAGAAATGCTAGTATTTAACTTCAACATGTTTTGCATAACTAAAAAAGAAGTCATTCTATATTTTGGGGTGAAAGTTCATAAATTAAGCCTGTATTATACAATATTCCCCTTAAAATTTCCATACATGCACACATGTTTTGGAAGCATAATTCCATGTTCTACCTATTTTCAAAATGGTATGGTTAACTAACCTAAAATTACATACCAAAAATAGCTTTGTTTTTAAATTTCTTTAGGAATTTTAATAGTGTTTCTCCATGTGAAGTTTACTATCCTAAATCCTTCTTGAAATCTTATGAATGTTTCTACACAACCCAAGAATACATTTGTATTTTTTTATCAGTATATTAAGTCTAAGCATTTTAATCAGCAGAAGCAGGTTTCCTTCATTTTCTTCCCATTTTGCATCCTTGGGAATCCAGCTACAGATTAGATCATAGACTTTCAGAAAACATTTATTTAAATTCCATCTAAATCCCTAGGTAATTTACTAGTTAGTTCATTCATTCAAAAATTATTTATTAATGATATATTAATTTTCATGGTCTGGTTAGCAAGGATAAAGCTGTGAGCTCCCCTTGCTTTTAAAAAAATAACTATAAGGGATACTGAACATCGGTCGAACATAACTTGAAAAAGGCTATGTAAACATAAAACAAAAACCAGTTCACAATGGACATCTAATTTTGACTCTGAAGATCAGTTTAAGCTAACTAATGAATTGATACCTATACTGAGACCTGTAGTTAGAGAAATCTGGGTCTAAATTCTGTGCTAAATAATTTGCTATATGGGTTTAAGTCAAGTTATTTAACTTCTCTGAGCCTCAAATTCCTTGTCAGTAAAATTAGTCCACAGTTACTCTAAGAATTAAAGGAGATACTCTACTGAAAGCATGAAACCTGGCCCCAAGTGAGTACTCACAAAAGTTTATTACTTTTATTATATGTATTATTAACATTATTATCATGTCTATTATCACCATTTTGAATATGCATACATTACTATTGACAGCATTCCTTTTCTATTGTTGTAAAGATGTTACCTAGAAGTTTTAGTTGGCTGCTAAACATTATTAAAGCTAACATTTTACTAATTCTTCAAAAGCTTTTAGAAGGCATTTTTTGTATGTACTAAAAATCAAGCAGTACATTAGGTGCTAGCCATACAGAGATCAACACAAAATGGTACTAGAAAACAGATCTGAGATTTTCAGACTATTATTCAGATTTCATGAAGAGATACATGAAGTAAAATGGCAAACTTGTTGTGTGGACTACTTGTCATTATGGTCCAGATTAAATTCAGTGATTAAAGAGGCTTATTTAAAAATTGATTTTGCCGGACTCTCTTAAACAATCATTCATTCCTTTGTTTGTTTATTAATTCAACAGTTATTCATTAATAAAGACTTCCCATGTTCAAAGGTCTAGAGATACATGAAGTAAAATGGCAAACTTGTTGTGTGGACTACTTGTCATTATGGTCCAGATTAAATTCAGTGATTAAAGAGGCTTATTTAAAAATTGATTTTGCCGGACTCTGTTAAACAATCATTCATTCCTTTGTTTGTTTATTAATTCAACAGTTATTCATTAATAAAGACTTCCCATGTTCAAAGGTCTGAGCTATCTGAGAGGGATAAGAACATGGGGTCCATATCCTCAGGAAGTGATGATTAAACAAGTCATGAAACAATTGGTAAAGACCCTAAGGGATGTAAGAACAAAGCAATACTTGTTGAGAGAATAAATGATCACGTCAGACACCAGCGATCACGAAAGGCTGTAGAACTTAAGGCTGGTGGGGTTCCAAAGAGTAAAAACTTTGACAGGTGGTGGGTGACATGTGGGAAAAGCAAAAAAAAGACAGAGGCAAAAAGATACCACTTCTTAATCAGTTTCATCAACAATATAATATAATCAATCATAATAAGAATGATTAAATATCGTGATAGAGAAAATGGCCCAAATAATTCAGGGGTCAAGCAAGAGACAGTGGAAAGGTAGGAGTTAGAATCAAGGCCAAGATATATACAAAGAACTCTTGAAACTCAACCATCAGAAAACAAACAACTCAATTAAAAAAGTCCAAAAGATCTGAACAGATACTACCCCAAAGAATATATACAGATGGCAAATAAGCATATGAAAAGATGTTCAACATCCTTTGACATCAGGGAAATGCAAATTAAAACAACAATCAGATACCACTACACACCTATTTGAATGGCCAAAATGCAGAACACTGACAATAACGAACGCAAGGATGTGGAAAAAGTGGAAAAAACTCATTCATTGTTGATAAAAATGAAAAACTGTTCAGCCACTTTGGAGACAGTGGTTTCTTACAAAACAAAACATACTTTTACCATATCCAGCAACCACACTCCTTGGTATTCGCCCAAAGGAGCTGAAAACACGTCAGCACAAAACCCTTCACTTGGATGTTTATTGTAGTTTTATTCATAATTGATGAAAATGTCACTCAGTAGATAAATGGGTAAGTAAACTGTGGTACATTCAGACAATGGAATATTATTCAGTGTTAAAAAGAACTGAACAATCAAGCCATGAGAAGATATGGTGAAACATTAAATGCATATCATTAAGTGAAAGAAGCCAATCTGAAAAGGCTGCATAATGTACGATTCCAACTATCTGACACTCTGGAAAAGGCAAAACTATGGAGACAGTAAAAAGATCAGTGGTTCCAGAATTTAGAGAGGAGAAAGGGATAAAGAGGCAAAGCACAGGTGATTTTTAGGGCAGTGAAACTCTTCTGTATGATACTATAATGGTGAATATATATCATTATACATCTGACAAAACCCATAGAATGTTCTAAACTAGGAATGAAACCTAATATAAAAGATAAACTTTGGAGGATAACGTCTAATTATGTTTGATAACAAATGTACCAATTTGGTGTGTTTATCCATTGATTTACTAAGTGACATTTTTGTCAATTATGAATAAAGCTACAATAATGTCTACATTGAGTCTACTCTTAAAAAGTGAATGCAAAAAATACCATAAACAAAATCAAAGTCAAGAAATACAAGGTTAAGAAAAAACAAATTTTAGGATAAGGCAAAAATATTGTTTGTTCTTTCAACATCACACTAAAACAATGTCTAACAAGCCCACCTTAATGCCTGTGATTCTCCAGGACAATGTAACTTTCAATTGCTACTTTCTATTGATTAGGGTTATGACTGTAAAATTACATAACTTTTAAAAATTGATGTTACTAATGATTTCTGTCTTGTAGAAAAAAAATTCTCCAAGACTATGCCTATACGTCTCTGTATAACATTAACAAGTTTTGTATTAAATTTAACAATCTAATTTCAGCATTATTTCTTTCACTGCAGTCTCTTAAATTCTTCCTTGGATCAGCTTCACTATGCTGTTGGTTCCCTTATTAATGCATCAAATAAATCATTGATATGTCTTCACTATAAGTCTGTCTTAAACTTTTAAAAATTATATATTTTTGTTCAAAGAGCTAAACACAGAATTTATATATGATTCAGCAATTCCAATCCTAGGTATATACCCCCAAAAATTGAAAGCAGACACTCCAACAGATACACTTGTACATCCATGTTCATAGCAACATTATTTACAGTAGCCAAAAGGTGAAAATAACCCATGTCCATTAACAGATAAACAAATAACCAAAATTTGGTATGTACATTCACACACAATGGAATATTATTTGGCCATAAAAAAGGAATGAAATTCTGACACATGTTACAACATTCATGAACCTTCAAAACATTACCAAAAAAAATCAAGACTAAGAATAGGTTTGTTCAAAATTATTACTTAGAGCAGGAATACAGAACAAAAACAAAAACAAGAAACATAAAAATACCTAGGAGGGTAAGCACTTAAAGGGCTGGCTAGAAGACTGAAAAAGAAAAAAATCCTAAGAATGTGATTTCACCAAACCAAAAGAACAAAAGCTTTGTGATGGTCAACAGCAGTAAGTGCCACAGAAGGTCAAGTACAAAAACAAACAAACAAACAAAAACACTGACTACTTTCAGCAAATGAGGAAGCCACTGAAGATTGTAGCAAAAACATTTTTGATACAGTGGTGTATCAAAAACAAAATTGCAGGGGATTAAGGAGTGAATGGAAGACAAATTTCCCTTCTATATAAGATAGGGATAATAATCATACACTCACAACATAGAGTTTTAGGAAGAATTCAGTGAGATGTTATATGCAAAGTACATGAACTGCACCTGGAGATATTAGGTGCTAAAAAACTTTTTCATTTTATTAGGAAATATCCTTCATGTTGTTGTTATTCCTTTTTAATGCTTGTAGAGTGCTTAATATGCTTTTTTGCTTCAAAAAATTCTGCATATAGTGTAACATATTTGGGTTTCTCTGTACTGAGATGATCTACCTACAATTACTTTCAACAGTCATTCACCTCTAGATCTCAAATCTCAACACAGTGCTAACACACATTTTTTAGCATCTCCTAAACTCTTCTTGCTTTAAGCTGCACCATTGTAACCTCAATACACCACCACAAAAAAAAAAAAAAAAAGCTCAAATGGGTCTCTACCTCAATTATTTTTTTTAAATAGAATTCCATCAGAGTCGTATTCCAATGAGCATCACCAAAACTGGAAATTGCCTACTTCGCTGGTTCATTCAATGTATCATCCTGATTATTATGTTTTATTTCATTATGAAAGTGCTTCACAGATTCTTTTCTATTAGTTATGAGGCCATATAATATTATGATTCCACACAAGTTCCAGCAAGCTTATGTATCTTTTAAGAATATTTCAAATTTTTACAATTTAAGTTAATAGTTTGTGTTGAACATTCATTAAAAGATAAAAGCTCATTAGTTACATGTTTTGGTTAGTGTTTTATGAGTATTTTCAAATAATTACTAGTTATTGGCATTTCAAATGCTTTATATTAAGATAACCATCTTTGAAACCTATTTATTTTCATTTTCAATTATTCAATCACAGTAATTATAGCTCTATCATTTATTTTGCAAGAAACAAATTCCCATCAGAAACAGACCTCTTTTATGAGTGGGAAATTACTTAATTGCTTTTAAAGCACTGGTGGCAAATACTATTCATTGTTCATTCCAAATAACACACTATTAATCATTATCTGAAAAAATGGATGGTCTCCAAAAACTTTTAGAACCAATTAACACCCAAATTAAACTATTTCTTCAAGGCAATAAAACATTTCACAACAAGACACTATAATCGGTTAAGTTTCATAAATGATATTTTAATATTAAGAACTGTTTATATTTTGTAATGTTGTTAGAATAGCTCACATATGTAATCTTTAATTCATTTGTTTTCTTTGCATTATGGCAAAAATTAGCATTCAAATAAATAAAAGAGATCAGCTCTTATAGCATCTGGCAGCATTATAATTAAAGTTCTGTCAATAGGGCTATTAAAAGCCTGGTTTGAAAAGGATTTAAAATTTAGCCTCAAGTCAGGTTAAAATTCCATATAAGAATTGCAAGTTACCCAAATGCCTGTAAAAGCTCTTAGGTTATATAGTAGTGATTTTTCTCAATATATCATTTTTCAAGGTTTTTAATTAAAGATTCTTCAATAAAACCTTATGGATAATTAATTTTTCTAGATCTATGCTCATAGTCCATTTCTATTAGGAGAGCCTGCTAGGTGGTGCTATGGTGCCACACTAGGCTGGAAACCCCATAAAGAATAGAAACCTGCTGAGGCTGAGTATAAAAAGCATCCAATACACTTCTATTAAATACAGGAATGAGGAAATGCCTTCTGTATCATGTTGGCAGTTCAGTTCAGGAAGTTGTGTAGCATTATTCACACCACTAATTTTTTTCATATCCATTAATAACAATAATCAAATTACTGGAAAGAGAAAACAAAACTTGGACATTTTTCATCCTTCCACAATGCCTAATACAGTACTCTTACTTGTGAAATTTAATCACCAATGCTTCCAAATAATGTAACTTGAAGAAAAAAGGTAATGAGGAAAGTATCCATAACAAATTGTTCAGTTTCATGTACATACACTAAAAAAAGGTAACTTTGACATAAAGGAATAAAGTATATTTTAACTACTAAAAACATATATATATATATTTAAAAATTACATCCTTACTAGAATTAACCTTAATGAGTGAGAGGTTTAAGTAATTACTCAATAAAATACAACTGATTAGTCTGGCATTTTCATATATGGAAAAAGTTATGTTATAATCAGACAATCCTTCAGCTGGACTTGGGAGGAAGTTATATGCAATCAGATAAACCTCCAGCAGAATTCAGAAGGAAAAAAATACTAACAAATGCTCATCAGCATATGTACTAGTTTCCAATTGCCACTGTAACAAAATTACCAAAAATAGTGGCTTCAAGCACCACAAATTTAGTATCTTACAGTTCTGCAGCTTAGAAAACCAAAATCATGTTCACTGAGCTGAAGTCAATTGTTCTGTCTGAAGGGCTGGTTCCTTTGAAGCCTCTGAGGAATGAACCTGTTTCCTTTGGCTTCTTCAGCTCCTAGAGGTCACCTGCATTCCTTGAGTCATGGTCCCTTCCTTGCATGACTACTGCTTCATGCTTCCTGCATCACAGCTACTACCACTGACCCTGATCTTGCTGTCTCTGTCTTACAAGAACGCTAGCAATTACACTGGTTCACTTGAAGAAAATGGAATACTCTCCCCCGATCTCCAAATATTTAATTTAATCACACCTGAAATGTCCTTTTTAACATATAAAACAGCATATCCACAGGTTTGAAAAGGATATAAAATATAGCCTCTAGTGAGATTAGAAATTTCATGTAAGAATTGTGATTACCGGTGATTATGACATGAACATCTTTAGGGGGCCATTATTCAGCCAACAACAGAGTGCAAACCCTGAAGATGAATAACATGAGAAAAATAAGTATGAAATCAGTTTAATGTTTATGATTTTACATCTAAGATGTAAAATCTACTAAGATATGTGAAATAAAAAATGGGACAAATATGTCTAATATTATTCTACAGTAAATTCTATTATTCTATAGTACGTGCTTTAAAATTAACAACAAAAAAACAAAATATAAATAGTAAACTCAGGCAAGTTTTAAGGAAAGCATTTTAAATCTAAATATAAAAAAAATAAAATAAAATTGTTTTAAAACAACAAAGATGAGCAATTACCAAGAACTAGAATCAAGGATTTTTAGTGGATCCCAAATATGAATTTTTTTCTTGACAGTCACAGCCGTGTTTCCCAAAAGGAGTTGCAATCTATTATTAAAATAAACAAAAAGTCATGGAACAAAAAGGCATAGAAAGTCTGACAGGATCATGAATTATAGTGCAATAATAATTCAATATAATTACAAAGGATGCCTAAACTAAAGAAAGAAAATGGATTGTATAAACAGGCTTTTATTTCCATGAAAGAGCTCTTATGTATTTCTGATAAGGCAAAGTGTCAGTGTATAGATTATGACAATACACGATAATACCCAGTTTTCCCCACATAAGTTCAATAGGTCACATTTTCAATTATGAAAATCCTGCTGATTAAAGCCAAAGTTAGGAACTGAATGGAAACTCAACAAATATTGTAAGCATAACTGTAGAACAGATGTCACCTAGCCCCTAACAAATCATTCTTCTCACTGTTTTGAATACTCTTATTTCAGTTGTCACGAGCAGTAGCACATAAACTGGTAGAACTAGAACTGACTGTTCCAGCAACTTCAAATTGGGATGATCACATTTATTTGACAATTTTGGTGATGCTACTGTTAATGTTGGTAAATACCACTTATAGTATTGATAATGATACCTTACAAAAATGTAAGGTAGCAAAATACAAATGAGCACACAGACATGAGAAATAGGAACTATAAAGCTTCAAATGAGGCCATAAAACAGGCTGAAGCAGCATATAACCACAGGGATATGGAAGACCTTAAGGAATATTAATAAGGCTGTAATTTTTCCTCCACTACACAATTATGGTTTATGAATAACGTGAGGTGACTTCTAGTTTAGCCAGCAACATTTAGCATCTAAATTTAGAGAAAAAAAGCAAAAACAAATTTTTTCCAAATAGAATTGGTTAAAATTTCCTGACAATAACATTAATGCCAATAACTTTGCTTGCTTCTTTGTTTGATAATCAACATTATCCACTGATGAAATGGGCTGCCCCTCTTCCTTTAAAAGTTGCCCTCCATCTTTCTGACACCTGACTCGTGGCTATTCATGTTATATCTACTCCCAGGCTCTGTGTTCTGCATTGTGCTTTCTTTAATAAGCACTATCTGCTGAAGTAGAATGGTTTGAATTTCAGAGGAAAGCACAGAGCAATACTGAAGCTTTTTAAATGCTAAGACTTCCTTTGGCACGATCTCAGCTCACTGCAACCTCCAACTCCTGGATTCAAGTGATTCTCCAGCCTCAGCCTCCCAAGTAGCTGGGATTACTGGTGTGCACCACCATGCCCGGCTAATTTATTTATTTATTTATTTATTTTGTATTTTTAGTACAGACGGGGTTCACAGTGTCGGCCAGGCTGGTCTTATACTCCTGACCTCAAGCGATCCACCTGCCTCAGCTTCCCAAGTTGCTAGGATTACAGACATGAGCCACTGTGCCTGGCCAGGACTTCCTTTATTTTTGTACATCCTTGTAGGGGAGATTTCTAGGAGGCTAGTAATAGACAAAGCCACACATATACAGTAGGACTGCTAATACAATTAGAAATAATTCAGTTTTTAGGATAATATACTATTGTGAAATTTTAAACTAATTTGCTAATGTATGACAACCAAAAAGTCATCATCACTGGCATAGTGGTTGCTATGCCAGTCAAAATACCGTTGTTTTAATTTTGTAACTTATTCCCTCCCTTTAGTAACACAGCAAGGACACAACAGACTCAAACACAAGCCTGTTGGATGACACAACTCACACACAGCCCACCATTATATTGCCATGAATGTGCATCTTATATATGGGCAAATCTAATACTCTCTGCTTTCTCAAGCTCTTGTTTTGGGGAACTTTTTTTGTTTATTTTTATTATTTTTGTTTGTTTTGAAGAAGTATCCTCTCATAACATAACTCCTGTCCAGACATATATACCCTTTTGGGTTACACTTCTGTGTTATCACTATTATTTTCTGACCATGGTTTATAACAAATTATGAAGAAATGAAGTGTTGTCTAGATGAATTTTTTCTTTTGAAAGATATTTTAATGTCATTTATGTATCTATAATGACTTATGCTTTCCTAACTATTAAACAACAAGGTATTACAGCATTTGCCTTGAGAAGACTGAGCAAATATATGAAATATGACTGTAAAATGATATATGTGTACAATTCTACTTTATAAAGGTATATAAAATAAATATTGCTGGAAGCAAAAGAACAATTATGATAAAATGGAATATTTACATCTATTTAATGAGTGTAGTTCTGATCTTAAACATTTAGGTGTGTCGGTCAATATAAAGTGAAGGGCAGATTGGTTTTCATCCAGGCTATATGATCAAAGAAATAATGAATATAAATAATTTGACTCCTTTAGATAAAGGTTTTCAAAGTTTTCAAAATTACACTGTGTAGTAATGACATTATTCAGTCTGTTATTAAGCCATCTAAATGCTCAACATTAATCTACTGTTTAAATTTGTTCCACCAACCATTTTACTTAACTAAGCAAATAGCAATTTTATTTGTTCATTTATTCACTCACTATTGGCTAATATAAAAATATTTATTTATGTGTTCACCATTGAGTGCCTAATGTCTTCTGTATTTTATGGAAAAATGAATAAGTAGAATACATTATTGCTAATTTTATGAGTTTATAGTCCATTAGAGAATAAAAGGAATACACACAAAAATAATTTAATTACAGTATAGAAGCTATTAAAGTAACAGGCAAATAATAGAGATGAAAAACCTATATTGAAAAGAGTGCACAAAGTGAGTGAGAATAGCCATGAAAATTTCTGTTTAGAAGAGAAGAAGATCAAGAATAAAAAGCAAGGGTAAAGACTCCATGGTGAGAATTTATTGAATCTGGTGCCAAGGATAAGTTATTCTTGGCTAACTACTGGGATGGGTCTGTGCAGATGAGTGAGAGGATATAATATTAGAAATGATGAAATATTTTATCATAATCATCAAAACTCTGCAAGAATTTATTTAAATATTACATGCTCCCTGGTATTTTCAACTCAATACAATCAAGAAACTACTGACGAGACCTACCAGAATTCCTTCCTGATAGTTGGAAGGAATTCAGTATTTATTACAAAATAGATACATTAATGATACCTACTGAGCTATGACATATGCAAAGAAGAAAAAAAGATCCTCGCATTAGCTGACCTAAAACTCTCTTGGATCTGATCACAGGGGCATGCAAGATAAAGAGTGGGGATGTTTCCTATAGGACACGATATCTTGATAGCTGTGTTTCCGTATTAGTGTAGTGGTGTCATGCTAGATAACCAGGGTACAGAACGGGGTGTGGAGATCAAATAGATTCCTGCAAAGTTTTACCTTGAGAAAATGATATCTCTTACTCTTGGAAAGTGAAGTATATAGATAGATTATCCACATTTTCAGTTAATGAGTGCTATAGTGTCTCTTGAGTCATATATAGTAGTTTATATTTTATTTCAGAAAGGTCTCCTAGTGATTTATAATGCATGTCTATGTTATTTAAATGATGTAAAAAGTCACTGGAAGTGAATTTTGGACATAATCCCCAAATCTTTTAAGTAATTCTCTAAAATATCTACACTTTGTCCATTACCCAACTTAAATATATACTTCTACAAATAAATAACACTCTCATCACAATTAAAATATAAAAATAGGTGTCATTAATTAAATGCAATGTACAATTGCTTTTATAATGTACTATGCTGCTGCTACTAGGAATAATGGAGTAAATATTTTAATTATTTCACTAGTCTGAGATATTCTCAGGAAAATTAGACTGTACTCTTGCCATTCTTACTAGGCTTGCAATCCAAATCTTATATTTAATAAAATAAAAGTGTCTCCCAAAAATACAGGAAAATAAACCTTAGGTCTTCTTTCTTCCACCTGAAGTATTATTTCACCATGTGGTTTGTCAAAAAGAGCACAAATTTAATATTCTAAAACCTTAATAAGCAAATAGACTTTATCGAATGGCTTTCAAGAGGCTTAGGAAATCTACTAATATTACTTTATTGAAAACTTTGTCCCTAAAGTCCAGCTTATCATGGACAACAGCCAAACCTCTCTCGAACCTCTTTCCTATTCCTTTCAAGACACGAGTCTGCTTGTCACTCCTTCCCAGTCTTCACCTGCCTTTCCCGGCCCTTTCATCTTGCTGCACCATCTTTTCAAGGCATTCACATTGCCCTATCTTATGAAAATCAATTTTCTTATTTGCTTCTTACAATTCCCTGCTCTACATATCACAAAACGAACATAACAGATAAAACAAGGATTCTCCTCAGGAAATTGGAAGAAAAAAACTTGAATACTTAAAACATTTTGAATGTTCCAACATATAAGCATATTAGAAAACAAAAACTGTTGCCCAAGAGTCTTCATGGCATAAGTGCTTTCTCCAGGTTGTATCCAATCGCAGTTTTTCAGGGGGAATACATCAATTCTTTTAAGTCTGTAAGTTTTAATGCAATATTAAAGCTAAATGTGAATTGCAAAATTATGTGGGTAACTGAAATCACTGATTTAACAAAATCTAGAAATTTGGACATTTTATACTAGGAAAGGGCATGGATTATTTGAGTTGCTCCTTATTGTTCAATTTTAATGTTACTTTCACTATCTCCCCTATTGAAATATTTGACAAAATATTAAATTAATTACAATCTTACCATTGTTGTTTCTTGAATGGATCCAAAACTGTTAATAAAAATGTTGACTACTACATCAACAGGAATGCCTATGAATAAAAATTAAGAATATCTTTATTAGCTGTAAAAAACTTGGTCAGAACAATCATAGTTTTTTTGGTTTACACATTTAATTATTATATTTTTTCCAATCCATATGGAATGCAAAAAATCTATGGTCTCAGTATAACATGTTCATAATTGCTATTAACTTATTTTTCTAAATAGGAATCATAATACAAATAAAAAATGAGTTCGATTATATTTTATAATGTTCTTTTTTTCAGGAAGAATTATGTCTTAAATTGTAGAGACTCTGTAAAATACATTTACTTTTAAATCTTTTTTTAAATTTCCCTAATACATTTACTTTAAGGAACTACAAATTATTCTTAAAGAATCATTTTGAAAACAGGGTTTAATTTTTTTGCATTTTTCTAATCAGTTCAAATTCTTACTTTAATAGGTAAAACAGTATTCAATAAATTTTACTTGTAATTATTACATTTTAATTTTTAATTCATGAAAATGCAAAGCTAATTGGACACATAACAGAGTCATCATAAAGATTTTTGCCTGACCTTTTGAAAAATAATTTGAAAGTTCACGGAGTGAGAACTAAGGTATAATGTTGCAAATTTCTTTCTATTTTTTTTTTCATCTCATTGTGGCTGCTGGTTGTGCTAACAAAGGGAAAATGTGAATTTAGCCTTTTAGCCACATAACCACTAACTGATGAAAAACAGGTGGTGAATCAATATATGGTAGACATGTGACAACCCAGACCATGGCTGTTGTTGAAAGTAACTGAATAGGTCCTGGTAATGAACAAAAACCCATTTTTACAACATAGTTGTATAACTTCAGTTGACTAGAAGCAGCTGCAGACCTTTTTTTTTTCTAAAGGCAAAAAAAAAAAATCAAGCCTTATAATGTTAATCTGATCTACATTAATACCTGTCCTTAACCAGCAACAAGGATTATAGTTTTCCAGAGGAGATGTTTTTCATACAGCTTTTTTCTAATTCATCAAAAGTACAAAAAAGGTCTATACAACTGTACAATCTGCTCATGGCTTATTTTACTGTAAGCATAGTTTTGGTTTTTAAAAGGTGTGATAAATGGTAATATCTAATTGGAATAAAAATAATCTATGTTGTAGACTACGTAATCACTTTTGTTCACAAAGCTAACGTGCTTTTAAAAATCATACGGCCAATTGTTTTTTCAGCAAAAGAATAGAGAGAATTTTCTATTAATGTGAAATAATAACAAAAAGTAAGAAAGACTCTAAATATACATCAGAACTGTTCTCTTTCCCTAAATGAGAAAATCATCATTCTGCAAATTATAACTCTGGTGTCTGTGAATGAAAGCCAGGTCTATTTCCAGAGCCTAAATTTTAAACCACTAAGGTTAAGAATAGTACTTAGAAAACCCATTGCGGATGTTGGCCTATTAATTCACAGTATATCCTTTTTTGAATTTTTAAAAACAGGTAACCTATAAAACACTTAGAATTCATATTTTACTTATCTGAATATTTTAGGCATTGAATTGCTCTGAACTTAAGGACATTTTTGTTATATATCACTTTGAAATCTTACTGTTTTGAATATCACAAAGCATATACATATAAAATATCACAAAGCTCTAAACATATAACATTAATTTTTAAACAATAAAAATGAGTATTTATATGGGGGAGACAAACCTTTGAAGTTTGGTCTTATCCTGGGATCATAACTGACCAATAACCTGTTCAAGATATTGCTAGTGGAGTTGGCAGGTACTCGGGCAAGGTCCTCTGCTGACTGCTGACTATAAGAGAGAGAAAAATCCTGATAAGTAGTTATAAATAGCAAACAACAGAAATGGGTAATTCTCATTGGGAGGACAGACTGCCTTTTTGAGACAAATCCACAACTATAGTATGGCTTTTTCTTCTTTTTTTAAATTTATTTTATTTTATTTTATTTTTATTTTATTTTATTATTATTATATTTTAAGTTTTAGGGTACGTGTGCACAATGTGCAGGTTAGTTACATATGTATACATGTGCCATGCTGGTGTGCTGCACCCATTAACTTGTCATTTAGCATTAGGTATATCTCCTAATGCTATCCCTCCCCCCTCCCCCCACCCCACAACAGTCCCCAGAGTGTGATGTTCTCCTTCCTGTGTCCATGTGCTCTCATTATCCAATTCCCACCTATGAGTGAGAATATGCAGCATTTGGTTTTTTGTTCTTGCGATAGTTTACTGAGAATGATGATTTCCAATTTCATCCATGTCCCTACAAAGGACATGAACTCACCATTTTTTATGGCTGCATAGCATTCCATGGTGTATATGTGCCACATTTTCTTAATCCAGCCTATCATTGTTGGGCATTTGGGCTGGTTCCAAGTCTTTACTATTGTGAATAGTGCCGCAATACACATATGTGTGCATGTGTCTTTATAGCAGGATGATTTATAGTTCTTTGGGTATATACCCAGTAATGGGATGGCTGGGTCAAATGGTATTTCTAGTTCTAGATCCCCGAGGAATCGCCACACCGACTTCCACAATGGTTGAACTAGTTTACAGTCCCACCAACAATGTAAAAGTGTTCCTATTTCTCCACATCCTCTCCAGCACCTGTTGTTTCCTGACTTTTTAATGATTGCCATTCTAACTGGTGTGAGATGGTATCTCATTGTGGTTTTCAAATAGAAATAGAGACTAGTAAATATTGTTAAAAACCCAAAAGACATTGTTATTAAAAATATATATATTTTAACAATTAACTTTACTAAATGTATGAAACACTGCTCTAAATACTCCATGTTACTTTCTATAAAGTAAAATTAAGCAGACAGGTTACTTGTTCTGAAGCAACCTGCCATTGAAATCTAGGCAAGTACAAAGGGAGTGCACACAATGAGAAAAAAACAGGAAAGAACATTTTTTGAACAATGTGTAATATTAGCCTGCCAACACAAAAACAATCTGACCAGAGAGATGGTCTAAGAATTCATAAGAAAATCATGCTGATGTTCATAAAATGATATTCCCCAAGAAATACAGTGAACATTTTCCTCACTCAGTAAAATATGGCAGCTTGGGAGGCAGAAGGGAATTGGTAAAATACTTTTCACTATTATCAGATAAATGAAACAAGTAAAATACTCTATACTATACAGAGCTGTAAGAGATAACTACCTATTGCTTTTCTGTATATATTTGTCATGAACTCTTTATTAAGAAGAGGAAAATCTGCATTGTTTTGCTATTTTAATTAACTTTGAATAATGATAAGTGACAAAATTGGTGGTTGCTTAAGAGCCCTTTTTTAGAAAGGCACTTTCTTGGAAGCCAAGGAAAATGTTTTGTTGTTTTTGTTTGGGTTTGGTTTATTTTACCCCTCATAAAGTCTTATGCATAATAATTTTTCCCATTACCTACACACATACACAAAATCCATGACAATCACAAGGAAGAGCAAAACTCTACTTGAAGCACCTAGCACAGCCTTTTCTGTATTGATATGGTAAAAAGTCTCAGTTTCATAAATTATATTAATTTATATGAAGGAAACTTAGATGCAACAGGCTTGGCTTTGTATTGAAATCAAAACTCTTTATCTATTAGGCATTTCTGAGTTTATTTTCATACAATCTGCCGATAAGAGGCAACCATTGTAGGTGAGATATAACAGAAAAAAAGTATGACATAATTTAATAATACTATGAATTGATATAGACAACCCTTTCAAACAGAAATTCAGTCAGAGTGCAAAGCATTTTAAAAAATGAAAATCAATCAGTTAGACCTCCCAAAAGTGCAGAGATCATACGGATTTTTAAAAATTGCTTCTTGTGGCTTTATTGGCTCCAATATCACAGCTTCATAAACTTAAGGGCTGGTAATTAGATTTTCCAATTCATTGCAGGTAAAACTATAACTTCCTTACAGCCAGTTGTCATCCATTAACAAAAGATGGAAAACTCTAAAGAGAATGAGCGCATGTGGGAAAATTGGATATTAGGGTGCAAATTAGCGTTCAAGCCTATCTACAAATTTTCTCATTCAAAGGAAGAAAAAGAATTGATTGATTACAAAATACACTTGTATTGGATCAATTCAGGACTGCTATTATTGTGTCTCTTCATATAAAATCTTTTACAAGTACATTCCTTCTAAACAATGAAAAGACAACATGAAGACAATTAACACTAAATTTTGTAGTTTAGAACTTTCCAGCTGATTTTTCTGCTTCTAGCTGTAGGCTGTGTCAGTCAAACTCATTTTTAGCCCTTTATCTCACTACCAAATTTTGTCCTTCTTCCACAGAATCAGTCTCTCTTCCTGGAATATTGTAACTTCCATTCTTTATTGTACTAATCTAAACTAAACCTGTCCTTTTAAACCTCATCTCCTTTGTAAAATCTTGCATCAACCATGCATTCTTACTCTAATAAACATGAACTAATAAATATATTGTTTGGCAATGATTTTGTAGCTTTTCTTTTCTTATCTATGGGTATATTACCAACTAGACAAAATGAAAACAGTATGATTATTGAGGGATTCATGGCTTCTATATATCTGTAGTTCCCTACTGTTTTTATAGTATTAAATACACATTGGTTCAAGTACTTCCAATCTGCCATCTCTTCCAGGTATATTTCAGCCTCATGTTGCCTGTGCTGTAAGGGGTAAGCAGTTCCACTCGTTATTTCCAGAGGAAGAAGAACATTTTGTCCTGTGGCACTCTCTTAGGAGTAATGACTTCCCCCACCCTCAGAATCTTCCCAGCACTGACCATTGCTGAACTACTAGCAACGAGGAAGAAACATTCATGATTGGCTCAGATCAGTATTCTGGTGCGGAATGAATATTGGAGAATCAACCATTATGTCCATCACATTCTTTCATTTGATAGTCATGTTCATGTGATTAAACAGAAGAGATATTAGCCACACAGAAAGCTGTTATTTTGAGGGAGAGAATGGTAGAAAAACACTGGTAGAAGAGTAAGAGGTAAGTAAATGAACCTGTAGAGTACGTGGTGTATGAAGAAACTAAGACAGCAGGATTAAGAGATTTTTCTAAGGTGGTAGAGCCAAGAATGAAACCTGCTCCATGGTAAGCCTGCCATAGTGTAAGTGAAATATTATCTATCTTCTTATTACCATCCATACACATATTGCTTTAGGGCATATGTATTTTACCTTGAGTTCTATTCATCTTACTAAGCATTGTTAAAAATCATTAGTACTGAAAATATAAATTGGCCCTTTCTATCAGTTCACTCTTCTACCATCTCCAAATGTTTTTCAACTCTCCACTGTTAAAAACAAATTTTTGTTCATTAGCAACAAAAACTCAACATTGTTTGACAAAAATCTTTTGAAAATCGAACAATCAAACCAAAAAAAAAAAAACCCAGGGAATATACCAAATATCATATGGCCCCTTTTCTTCTATTCTTATTTGTGTCAATATATATTTTCATGTCTCAGCTGCAGGTAACTTGGCATAAATGTTTAATCAACAATTCACATTTATTTGTATTAGAAATATAGAGATGTTTTAAAATTTAAATAAAATTCCATGTAGTTTATATTCACATGCATGAACTCAGGATTTTTCCCACCTAAAAAAAGTTAAAATCATATTTTTTAGCTTATCAATACTAAAATAACATTAAAATTATCTCTACATACTAAAATATACTTAAGAGATTAAATGGATACAGTCACTTTCTTTTAAAGAGTTAAAACAATTTGCATGTAACATATTTTCCTTTGTCTGTATGTTACTATGTATCTCCTTATAATTTAGAAAGTAAGTTAGTATTACTTAACACAAAATAAACACGAAAAAGGAGAGTTAAATGATTTAAATTAGATCACACACTTAATGCCTGCTTTGTTATTAAAGTCTTCATATTCTGAATCTCAGTCCAATGTTTTATGCATTTGACTATGCTATTTTATTTTAAGAAATCTATCAACAATTCCAATACATTAAAAAGCAGGATTTATTTCTTGGAAATATGACATTAATTTAAGAAAATAACTTATTCTACTTGGGCAAAGTGATCAAATGACTAGAGAAAATAGAGTTTTATATCAAAAGCCTTTTACAACCAGTCGTCTTTTGTTCACTTGCCTAAACTTGAACCAATGTCATTACTAATATGTAAAGTTATGCAAGGAATGTGTCAGACTGTATAGCTGTATGATGTAATATTTTCCAGAACTAAAGGAAAAATCCAGAAATTTATTTCCAAAGGAGGACGCTCAGTTTTCTATTAACTGTAGAACATTCTTTTTTTTTTACATGACCCTTCAGTGACCACAGTGCACAGTTTCATTTCAAAACAGGTGTGGATGAGTATATTGTATTAATCTTCTTGCTAAAACTAGAAATCTGAGTCTAAAGGAATTGTTTTATTTCTCCATAGAGCAATAAATGCAATGACAATTGTCAGAGGCCGTCTCAGACCTGAATGTAGTAAGTGTGGGGCTGCGCAGCTTTCAGCTGGACATGAACTTAAACAAATACAAAGCCACAGACACAAGGGTAGAATGAGGATGTAATATGTGTTGGTTGTACCATTTCTCATGCTCTAAGGCAGTGATTCTTTGCCTCTTTGTTAGATAACAGATGTCTCTGAAAATCTGATAAAAACTCTACACTTCTCCAAAAAGGGTATACAAAATTTGTGTTTCTGAGGGTTCCTGTACCACAAGTTAAGAAATTCTTCATGGAAACAGATCAATCATCCTCCCTTCTACAGCAAGCAATTCTGACTCTGTGGGATGTTTTGATTACTGTTAATTCTGCTTTTCAGACACAGCAAGATACAAGAAAACATAAGGTATTATTGTTGGTGGAGGTTTTAGATGGAAGATTCCCTTTCTGAATACTACACTAAAAGGACTCAGAAAGGAATTATATCAAAGAAAACAATATAACTATAAATAGTGGCAACCGTGATGTTATTAGTCATTATTTTAAAGCTGGTAACCTCATATAAAGTGAAATGAGAAGATAATTTTTTTTTAAAAGCAGGTATCTTACAGTAACAGAAATTAAAGAAATGTTCAGAAAAAAAAAAAAACACCATAATGGAAATATGTCAATGGAAGGACACCAGAACAAACTGAGAGGGTTCCCAGTGGCCAAAGCTGCAATGATTTGAGCAACAAAATAAAGTAGTATTGTATTATAGTACAAAATAAAAATTCCAGAGTCCATACAGATAAAAATAAGAATTGAATAAATGGGGAAATATAGACAAATCCCTCATGAAGAATTCCAAATAATTAGTGTAGATCTTCTGCTTTCTAATTGGTGGAAAATAACTCCCCACTCCTTAGTGTGAGCTGTGCATAGTGACTCCCTTCCAAAGAGTTCAGTCTGCAAAGGGGGGGTGCGGAAAGAGTAACTTTATGGCAGAGAAACTCCATGGGCACTCTCCTCAGCAGGTGATCAAGTTAACCTCAACCGTGATAAGTCATGTTGATAATATGGACCCTTGATATGATGTGATGAGAATCACATTTTAACCCGCGGGTCTTCCTCTCAAAAACCACATAACCTAGCCTAGTCACGGGAAACACATCAGATAAATCCCATCTGTAGGACATCCACAAAATATTTGACAGATACTTTACTAAACTCTCACAGTCATCAAAAGTAAGTAATGTGTGAGTGACTGTCACGGCCAAAAGAAGCACAAGAAGGCATGACAACTATGTAACATAGTATCCTGGAAGGGATCCTGTGACAGAAAACGACTTAAGGTAAAGACCAAAGAGGTCTGAATAAAGAATGGACTTGACTTATTAATATTCTATTAATATTAGCTCTTTAATTGTAAAAAATAAATAAATAAAAGCACCATACTAAAGAAAAATAAAAATAGAGAAAATTAGGTGCAGGGTATTTGGGAACTCTCTGTACTACCTTGGAAATTTTTCTATAACTCTATAAAGCTATTCTAAAATAAAATGTTTATTTGAAAAAAAAAAAAAAAAGAGAGAGAGAGAGACCAGGAAAGACACTGAGTCAGGAGAGCCAATTGCACTCCTGACTCCAAAATCCACAGCCTTAACTGGAAGCAAACTATGTATATAATAATCACATGGAAGTGAAACCTTGATCACGTGTTAAGGCTGGGGCTTATGAAAAAAACACTGCTACTGGTCTGTAAATATAAATGTATTAGAAGTTCAGCATTACATTTCCATCTGTATGCAATAATTTTTAGATAATCAGATAAACAGACATACAAAGACAGACAAATACTTCATGTATTCAGCTAATAAGTTAAATTGGTGGTTATTCATGAATACACATAACTGTGTAATTATTGTGGAGTATTTTTTATTTTTGTATTTTCCTACTTATCCTATAATTTACTATCACCTCTCTTGACAGCTTCTGGATTTATTTTCCATTCTGTTTTCACAGATTAAACTGTGAACAGTTTTATGAATGCAGACAGTGAGTGATACCTTTTACATGATTAGTTTAGTTTAAACTTATTTGAAAAGAATGTGTTTATGAGTGTGTGTATGTGTGTGGCAAAGTCTGTCATGTTATTATGGGCCAAGAGTCATAATTAAGAAGAGTGTTCCACAACATTCATGTTATTTATCCCCTCACCTGGGTTTCAGGAACTGTTGTAGCCTGTGGAAACATTTTCAAATCTTCTCTAGCTCCAATTATACAATTACATCATCCATGGCTCAAAGAAAAAATATTTTGCATAAAGTAGAAGCAACTATTTGGAGAGATGCTAGATTTTTAATACCAGCAATTTGCAAATCTCATTGAAGGCTATCTGTTGGTCACTTTTAACTTCATATCTCATGTGAGATTACTCATTCTATGAAAACCATGTAGAAGTATCTTCTATTTATACCGTATATTGCTCAACTGTAAAACATTATACATTCTCACTAATTCTAATGGGTTTGCTAATGATCTCCAAACCTCTTTGACATAAAGAGTTAAACCTCAATCCAAACACAATGTTTACTGTGCCATTACTTTCCATACTGTACAGAATAGAATTACATCCTGGCCCAGCAAGTACAAATCCATAGTTACGACTTCTAACTCTGCAACCAACTGCAATGATACTTAGCTTTTCTCAATTTTCCATATACAGCAAAAACTTAAAATATTTCCCTCCTGGCCCAACGAAAATATCTATATGAAAAATTACACACACACACATATACACACACACTAAATTTGAGTAAAGTGTGGGTATGATTGAAAAACACTTCTCTGAGAGTCAAGAGACTAGTGTTCTAACCCTCAGATGGACCGTAAGCTTCCCACATGATATTGGGCCAAGCACTTACCCTCTGTGAGCTTCAGTATAGTCACCTTTAAACCAAAGGTTAAATTAGGTGAGGTTTCAGAGCTCATTCAGTTGACAATCTGATTTTACCTATGGTGGATGCTGCGGTGCCCCACCATCAAGGTCACCCCTCCAGGAATGAGCTTGCTCCTGGGAATGTTGGCTGCCTACAGTTCAGAGCTGAGTGTCTTCTGGAATAGCCTTTGGCTGAAGTAAGGTGTCTTGTCCTAGAGGCAGCCCATACCCAGTGACTTTGATAGGGGTAATATGAAGGTGGCTGGGTCCCTTTCTACTAATTAAGACAACCCTGAAGGGCCATCCCGTCTTCAGAGTTCCCAATGGCATGGACTGATCACTCAGTTGCAACCCCACTGTTCCTGTGTTTAAGCCTGCTTTACTCCCTCTTAAGACATGTTCCCAAAAGTAATCCCTTTTTTCATGCAAATTTTCATCTCAATGTCTCTGTTTCTAAGAGAATTCAACCTACAACATCAACTAAATACTAAGTTTCCTTAAGGAGCTTTACCAGTTATGCAATCACCAATATGCTAAATTTCTCTCTCACTTTAGTCATTCCTTAATTCATTTAACAGTTTCAGAGAATTTCCTATGTGCCATGCACTTGCTATGTACAGGTTATGCACTTGAGAATCAAACATACATGATCTTTATTCTGATATAAAAAATGGTATTTAAAGCTGTGAGTTTAGATAAATTTGTTTATGGATTCTCAAGGTTGGAAATAGATTGGATTCAGCTGCGGAATTCTAGAAACTACTGATACCTCATCCCATCACCCATATCTAGATTTAATTAGTTTTGGATGTGGCCTGGGCATCAGGGTTTTTAAAAAGCCCTTCAGATGATTTTAATTATCAGAAGAAT
Source organism: Gorilla gorilla gorilla (assembly GCF_029281585.2). Taxonomy (NCBI): domain Eukaryota; kingdom Metazoa; phylum Chordata; class Mammalia; order Primates; family Hominidae; genus Gorilla; species Gorilla gorilla. The sequence continues at coordinate 178,152,986 of NC_073227.2, read as the reverse complement.
CACTTGTTTGAAAAGAGAGTTTATGGTTTAAAAAAAAGACATGGAATTGAAATGTGAGGAATTGCAACATTTAATAAGCAGATAGGAAAAGATAAGCCAATAATTCAAAGAATAAATAGCCCAGGAAGAAGGGGTAAATCCAGCAGTGTGTGGCACCAACAGAACTCAAGGAAAAAAAACTCAACTCATGAAAGAGTTGGCTAACAGGGCCAAAAGTTGCTGAGAGGTTGAGATGAGGACTGAAAGCTTTCCATGGGATTCAGCAAAAGAAAGAACTTTTTTTCAGTTGAGAAAGAGGCTAGATTGGAGTGGATAGTATAGTAAGTAGTAGGTGAAGAAATGAATGAGGGACTGCATATGACTCTATTGAAAAGTCTGTTTCCCTAAGAGTGACGTCAGCAAGATAGTGAAAAAGGAAGCCCTGGACGCTTACTCCCCCTCAAGGACATAACAATTCAACAACAAATGGATCAATCTTCTTTGAGAGAAATTCTAAAACTAGTTGAGAGTCTTCTGTACCTCAGTTGAGTATGAAATCAGCCACACTGAACTCGTAGGAAAATAAGACACCCTCCAGCCCTAATCCCCACCCCTAAAACCCCAGCACAGCATAATATAATTATGAGGGAGTCCTCAGCTTACAGCTTCTTCCTCTGGAGTGAAGCAGTTGGACCATACACTTAGCATCTCAGCTTTTGCACATACTACCAGAGAGACTGCTTCTATCTCTCCTGTCTTGGAAAGCAGATAAAGCACATCATACACTAGCACACTAGGCCCCTGAGGACTACAGAGAAAAAAGTAACAGTTTTCACTAGCATGAAGACATGCCACAGCTCCTCCCCAAAGCTCAGTGCACAGCAAGGAAGGGAAGTAAACCCTAGCTCCCAGCTTCTCCCTGAGAACACTTGAACCACATGTCTGCCATCCCAACTTTTTCTGGTGCTACTCAAGGGACTGGCTTTTCTCTCATCTGTCTCAGAGCACTGATAGGGCCCAGTATGCACTAGACCACTGAAGGCTATAAAGAACAAAACGGTGCTTTGAACAAGTGTGCAGAACTCATCACAGATGCTACCCGAGCTCAACACAGAGTGAGCACGTAAAAAACACCAGCGCCCAGATTCTTCTTGGGGAAGGAAAAGAGATGGATCATAGATCTGGCATTCCAACTTCTCCAAGAGCTACCAGAGGAATTTACTTCTACCCACCTTTCTTGGAGGATAGACGGCCTAACAAACTCTGGACACCTGGGAGCCACTTAAAAAAAGGCAGTGATTTAGACTACCAAGAAGGTTTGAGAGACGCACAGAAACTGGCCAGGTTGAATGGTGAAGGTCTTCTCTAGCACACGATCAATCTGTGGAGACTGGGAGATGTAGAGGTTTTTCTGCTGCATAGATAACAATACAAAGACTCAAGAAAAATAAAGAAACAGGCAAACATGATCCAAACAAAGGAATAAAATAAAACTCCAAAAACCAACCCGAATGGAATATATGAATGACAGAAAATTTGAAACAAACAGTCATATCTTTATAAATAATAAAATGTTCAACATGCTCAGGAGAACAATACACAAAGTATGAATTTCAACAAAGAGAAAATTTTAAAGTGAAGCAGGTAGAAACCTTGAAGCTGAAGAATATAATAAACTAAAAAATTGAACAGAGAAATTCAGTGGCACATTAGAATAAGCAGAAGAAAGAATGAGCAAACATAATGACAGGTCATTTAAAATTATTCAGAGCAAAAAAAGAAAAAACAAAAGAGTGAAGAAAACTTAAGGGTCTAATAAGACACTGTGATAATGTAACTTATAATAAGATATATATATATATATATATTTGATCTTCATTCTTGCTTCCTAGAACAGAGCTCCTAAAACCTGTAAACACTCTGGAGTGATGAATGTCTTCTGTATGCTAATAAGATGACTGGCAGTTCATGGCCCCTAGAATAGCCTTAGGATAGGGGCTGGTCACCAGAAAGACCAAAACATGATTAAAGAGTTGGGACTTTCAGCCTTACTCCCACCCCGCAACCTTCAGGGAGGGGAGAAAGGTTGAAGGTTGAGTTGATCACCAACGGCCAAAGATTTCATCAATCATGGCTTTATTATGATGCCTCCATAAAAAACCCAAAACACGGGGTTTAGAGAGCTTCCAGAAAGGTGGAGACATAGAGGATTGTAAAGGATGGTGTACCCAGAGAGGGCACGGAAGCTTTATGCCCCTTCTCACATGCCTTGTTCTATGCATATTCTCCATTTGCCTGATCACCTATATCGTTTGTATAATTCCTTCACAATAAATGGGTAAAAATAAGTGAAGTGAAGTGTTTTCCTGAGCTCTGTGAGCTGCTCTAGCATATTAATCAAACCCAAGGACATGATCAGGGGAATCCAGATTTACAGTCAGTTAGTCAGAAGTACAGGACACAACCTGGGGCTTGTTATTGGCATCTGAAGTGTGGGGCAGTCTTCTTGGACTGAGCCATTGAGCTGTGTGATCCAACACTATCACCAGGAAAATAGAATTTAAAAATAAATTGTAGGACAAACAATTGGTATCCCCTGGAGAACTGACTGGTTGGCATCTGAAGCAAAATGCCACACACACATCTGTTTTCAGAAGTATTCTACTGGAGAGTACAGTGTAAAAAACACACTTAGGCTTTTCCTACAGATTCCATCAAGCAGACCAAGATAGGCATTATGGGAATTACAGAAGAAGTAAAAAGGGAGAAATAATTAGGAAACTAATTCTAAGAAATAATGGCTAAAATCATCCCAAATCTGAGGAAGGAAATGAACATTCAGATTCAGAAATCCCAGAAAGCCCCCAAAAAGATAAAACTAAAGTAATACACACAAATTGTATTAGTCCAGTTTCTCCAGAAAGACATAGCCAATAGGAAATACAGCCATACCTCAGACATACTTAGAGATCAGTTCCAAACCACCACAATAAAGTGAATATTGCCATAAAGTTAGTCATACAAATGTTTTGGTTTCCCAGTGCATATAAGAAACTAAACTGTAGTCTGCTAAATGTATAATAGCATTATGTATTAAATAAGAAACATACCTTAATTTTAAAATACCACTAAAAAATGCTAACAATCATTTGAGCTTTAAACAAGGTTTCATCTTTTTTGCTGATAAAAGGGTCTTGCCTTGATGTTGATGACTGCTGACTGATTAAAGTGGTGCTTGCTGAAGGCTGGGGTGGCTGTGGCAATTTCTTAAAATAGACAAAAGTGAAGTTTGCTGGATCAATGGACTCTTCCTTGTAAGGCAGATGTGTCTTTAACATGCAGTGATGTTCGAGATAGCCTTTTATCTACAGAACATCTTTCAAAATTGGAGTCAATCCTCTCAAACTCCTGCTGCTTTATAAACTAAGTCCATGTAATAATCAAAATCATGAGTTGTCATTTTGACATTGTTCTCAGTGTCTTCACCAGAAGATCTGAGTAGAGTCCATTTCAGGAAACCACATTCTTTGCTCATCCATAGGAATCAATGCCTCTTCTGTTCAAGTTTTATCATGAAATTGCAACAATTCAGTCACATCTTCAGGTTCCAGTTTTAATTTAAGTTTTCTTGCTATTTCCACCATCTCTGCAGTTAATTCCTCCACTGAAGTTTTGAACTACTCAAAGTCATCCAAAAGTTATAATCAACTTCTTCCAAACTCCTGTTAATGTTGATATTTTGACTTCCTTTCATAAATAACAAATGTTGTTAATGGTGTCTAGAAGAGTGAATCCTTTCCAGAAGGTTTTCAATGTATTTGGCCCAGATCCATCAGAGGAATTACTATCTATGATAGATATAACCTTAGTAAATGTATTTCTTAGATAATAAAACGTGAAAGTCAAAATGGCTCCTTGATTCATGGTCTGAAGAATGGATGCTGTGTTAGCAGGCATGAAAACAACTCCTTGTATAATACATCTCCGTCAGAGCTCTTGGGTGACCAGGTGCATTGTCAATGAGCAGTAATGTTTGAAAATGAGTCTTTTTTCCTGAGTGGTAGGTCTCAATAGTGGGTTTAAAGTCTTCAGTAAATCATGTTGTAAACAAATGTGCTGTTACCCAGTCTTTGTTGTTCCATTTCCAGAGCACAGACAGAGTAGATTTTGCATAATTCTTAAGGGCCCTAGGATTTTTGAAATGGTAAATGGGCACTGACTTCAACTTCAAGTCACCAGTTGCATTAGCCCTTAACAAGAGTGTTAGCCTGTTCTTTGACTGGGCATTGACTTCTCTCTAGCTATGAATAATGGTGTCTTCTTCCAATATAAGGCTGTTTAATCTACATTGAACATCTGTTGTTTGGTATATTCACCTTCATCAAAGATCTTAGCTAGATCTTCTGGATAACTTGCTGTGGCTTCAACATCAATACTTGCTGTGCCACCTCACACGTTTGTGTTATGCAAATGGCTTCTTTCCTTCAACCTCATGAACCAACCTCTGCTAGCTTCCTAATTTTCTTCTGCAGCTTCCTTACTTCTCTTAGCTTTCATAGAATTAAAAAGAGTTAGGGCCTTGCTTAGGATTAGACTTTGGCTTAAGGGAATGTCATAGGTCATTTGGTCTTCTATCTAGACCACTTAACCTTTCTCCAGCTCAGCAATAAGACTATTTCACTTCCTTATCATTCATGTGCTATGAGAATGGCACTTTTAATTTCCTTCTAGAAATTTTTCTTAGCATTCACAACCTGGCCGTTTGACAAAGAGGCCAAGCTTTCAGCCTGTTTTGGCTTTTGACATACCTTCCTCACTAAGCTTAATCATTTCTAACTTTTGGTTTAAAGTGAGAGACATGCAGCCCTTCTTTTCACCTGAAAACTTAGAGACAATTGTAGAGATATTAATTGGCCTAATTTCAATGTTGTTGTATCTCAGAGCATAAGAAGGCTTGAGGAGAGGGAGGGAGATGAAAAGACAGACTCCCAGTTGTTCATACACCACATTTAGTAAGTTTGCACTCTTATGTGGGCATGATTTGTGGCACCCCAAAACAATTACAACAGTAACACCAAAGTTCATTGATCACAAATCACTCTAACAGATGCAATAATAATCAAAAGATTGAAATATTGTGAGAATTACCAAAACATGACACAGAGACACACTGGGAACACAAGCTGTTGGAAAAATGATGCCAACAGACTAGCTCAAAGCAGGGTTGGCACAAACCTTTAATTTGTGTTTTTTAAAATGGCAGTATATAGAAGATGAGATTTAATAGTGGTATTGGCTCACTCAATTAAAGAGGCTGAGAAGTCTTAGGATAGGCTATCTGCAAGTTGGACACCCTGCAATGCCAGTAGCAATGGTTCAGTCCAAGTCCAAAAGTTTCAGAACTAGGGAAGGTGATGGTGTAATTCTTAGTTTGATATTGAAAGCCTGACAACATAGAGGGCTGAGTCCCAGGTTCCAAATACCAGGGAGCCTCAAGTTCCGATGTCCAAGGGAAAGAGAAAAGGTTGTCTTAGCTCCAGGAAAAAAAAAAGAGATAGAGAGAAAGAATTCACCTATCTTCTGCTGTTTTATTATATTCAGGCCCTCATCCAATTGGGTAGTGTTCACCCACATAGAAGGCAGATCTTCTCTACTCAGTACACCAACTTGCATGCCCATCTACTCTGAAAACACCCTTACAGACACACACAAAGGTAATGCTTTACGAGCTCTCAAGATATTCCTTGTTGTAGTCAGGTTGACATCTAATCAACATGCACATTCTAATGACATTGTCAAGAGCAAAAACAGAGAGAATTGAGAAAGCATCAGGTTAAAAGCCACTTGTCAAGTACATGTGAACCTCCATAAGACTATCAGTGGATTTTTCTGCAAAAAAAATCATACATCCCAAAAGGCAGGGGGATAATACATTCAAAGAGCTGAAAGAAAGAAAAAAGAAAAGAAACTCAACCAAGAGTACTCTACATGGCAAACTTGCCCATCAAAAATGAAGGAACAACTTTCCCAAAACAAACAATAGCTGAGGGAATTCATCACCACTAGATATGCCTTATAAGAAATGCTAAAGGGAGTTCTTCAACTTAAAATGAAAGGATGCTAAAATGTAAAACTTGGTAAAGTTATATATAGTCTAATAAAGAATATCATATTACTATAATGGTGATGGTTAAATTATTTTAATTTTGATATAATTTTTTTAAAAAAGAGATCTACTTTCGATTTAAGGATACACATAGGCTGAAAGCAAAGAGATGAAAAAAGATACAAATGTTAACCAAATTAGAGCATGGGGTGACAATACCTAGATAAAATAGACTTTAAGTCAATTATCATCATAGAAGACAAAGAAAAACATTACATAATGATAAAAGGGTAAATCCACCAGGAAGATGTAACAATAATAAGTGTGCATGCATCCAACATAGGGCCACAGAAATTTATAAGGAAACATTGATAGAACTGATAAGAGTAATAGGCTGCAATACAATAATAGCAGGAGACTTCAATACCCTACTTTCAGTAATAGACAGAACAATCAGACAGAAAGTCAACAAAGAAACAGTGAACTTTAACAATATTATAAACCAAATATAAAAAACAAATACAGAACATTTCATCCAACAGCAGAAGAACTACATTTTTCTCAAGAAGACATGGAACATTCTGCCAGATAGATCACATGTTAGGTTCCAAAACAAGTCTTAAATAGTTTAAGAAGATTGAAATTACATAAAGTATCTTTTTCAAACACAATGGAATGAAACTGGAAATCAGCATCAAAAGGAAAGCTGAAAAATTCACACATGTTGAAATTAACACATTTTGAACAACCAGTGGGCTAATGAAAAATATTAAAATTAGAAAATACGTTGAGACAAAAAAACACAACATACTAAAACATGGGATACAAAAAAAGAAGTACTAAGAGGGAAGCTTATAATATAAATGTCTATATTAGACAAGAAGATGAAACTCAAATATATAGCCTAACTTTATATTAATACCTCAAATAACTAGAAAAAGAAAAAAAAAGCCCAAAGTTAGCAGAAGGTAGAATATAATAAAGACTAGAACAGGAAAAGAAATAATAGTAATTTAAAAAATTTTTAAATAAAATTCATAAATGTTAACAAAATTTACAGCTAGAATAACAAAGAAGAAAGAAGATGCAAATAAATAAAATCAAAAGAAGAAATCAAAATCAAAATGAAAGAAGGGGCATTACAACTGATGCCACAGAAACACAAACGATTGTAAGAGACTACTCTGAACAATTATATACCAACAAACTGGATAACCTAGAAGAAATTAATAAAATTCTTGGCACATACAATCCACTAAGACTGAATCATAAAGAAATAGAAAAGTTGAACAGACTTATAACTAGTAAAGGGATTGAATCAGTAATCAAAACCTCCCAACAAAGAAAAGCCCAGGACCAGATGGTTTCACTGGCAAATTCAACCAAATATTTAAAGAATAAAAGCCAGTCCTTCCCAAAATCTTTCAGAAAATTAAAGAGAAAGGAACACTTCCAAAGTCTTTGTGAGCCCAATATTGCTCTGATACCAAAACTAGAGGAAAAAAAAAAACACATCAAAAGAAAACTACAGGCCAATATTCCTGATGAACAAAGATGCAAAGCTCCTAAACAAAATACTAACAAACTCAATTCAATAGCACATTAAAAGGATCATACACCATGACCAAGTGGGATATATAACCAGGATACAAGGATAGTTCAACATACAGAAATCAATTAATGCCATAAACCACCCAAATCAACAGAATGAAGGATAAAAATCACATAATCATATTAATTGATGTATAAAAGGCATTTGATAACATTTAACATCCTTTCATGATTAAAAAATGCCCAATCAACTAGGAATAGAAGGAAATTACTTCACATTATAAAAGTCCTATATGAAAAGCTCACAGCGAACATCATTCCCAACAGTGAAAACTGAAAGCTTTTATACTAAGATCAAGAATAAGACAAGGATGCCCATTCTTGCCACTTCTGTTCAACATGGTACCTAGCACACAGAGTAATTAGATAAGAAAAAGAAAAGGAAGACATCCAAGTCAGAAATAAAGCGAATTGTCTCTGTATGCCAATGGCATAATCTATGTAAAGGAAACTCTAAAGACTACACACACACACACACAAACACACACACACACACACACACAGTTAAAACTGATAAACAAATTTCAGTAAAGTTGCAGGACACAACATAAAAACATCAACTGCTTTTCTATATACCAATAATGAATATCTGAAAAGGAAGTTAGGAAAATAATTCCGTTTGTAATACCATCAAAAATAATAAAATATTTAGGAATAAACTTAACTAAGGTAATCAAATACTTGTCCACCGAAAACTATAAAACACCAATGAAAGAAATTAAAGCCACAAACAAATGGAGAGACAGCCCGTGTTCATGGGTTGGAAGGCTTAATATTGTTAAATGCCCATACTACCCAAAAGGATCAGCAGATCAATTCAATCTCTATCAAAATCCCATTGGAAATTCATATAGAAAATTTTTACAAAACAATTCTAGAATTAATGTGAAACCACAGAGTATCCCAAACAGCCAAACAATCTTGAGAAAGAACAATGCAAGAGTTAAGTAATGTAGAACTATGCTTGAAGTATAAACTATGCTCTAACTGCCATAAGATTTTAACTTTTCTTTAGCAGCTAAACAAGCACTGGCCTCAAGGTAAGCACAATTAAAGAACTGCAGCTCACCACCAGACACTGACTGACTGACACCCTGTTCCACAAGCCATAACTACAGCTGTGATTGGATGAGAGACTGATTTCAGCAACTTTCTCCTGATAAGAAGACCACTGGCCATGGACTGGTTTTGGGCAGTTTCACAGAGGCTGAGCATTTGAGTGCCTTTGCGTCCCTATTGTCCCTACTTCACTTTCTTTTTTTTTTTTTTTTTTTTTTTTTTTTGAGACGGAGTCTCTCTCTTTTGCCCAGACTGGAGTGCAGTGGCGTGATCTCAGCTCACCACAACCTCACCTCCCAGGTTCAAGGGATTCTCCTGTCTCAGCCTCCTGAGTAGCTGGGACTACAGGCGTGCATCCCCATGCACAAGTAATTTTTGTATTTTTAGTGGAGACGGGGTTTCGGGGTTTCACTATGTTGGCCATGCTGGTCTCAAACTCCTGACCTTGTGATCCGCCCACCTTGGCCTCCCAAAGTGCTGGGATTACAGGCGTGAGCCACCGCCCCCAGCCCCTACTTCACCTTTTGACATAGAGAACCTAATTGTAACACATTTAAATGCCAAGTCTCCACCCCAAGGTGAACATGGGATACATGTAACATGTTTGCTTGCATACAACCTCCTTTCATGAATATTCAGAGTTCCTCCCACAGCCTGCTGAATATATATACTTGGCCAACCTGTTCAGCATAAATTCCTGTCTCGATTTTCCCTCCATCAAAAGTACTTGTTTTTATTTTTTTTTAAGCTGGAGGCTGTGCTTCCTGCCTTCAGGTTGTAATCTCCTTCTTAAAATAAAGGTCTCCTTTCTAAATTTATATATTGTGTAATTTTTAAGTTTATAATAGAAGAAAATATTACTTAGCCTTTAAAAAGAAGGAAATCTTACTGTATGCAACAAGACAGATAAACCCTGAGGACATAATGTTAAGTGAAATAAGCCAATCACAGAACGACAAATGCCATATGATTCTAATTATATAAGATACCTAAAAGTCAAACCCATAGAAGCGGAGAGCAGAATGGTGGTTTCCAGAGGCTGGGGGTAGGGAAAATGGGGAATTGCCATTGAAGAGGTATAATGTTTTAATTATACAAGATGAATAAATTCTAGATATGTGCCTATAGTTAACAATACTGTATTGTACACTTAAAAAATCTGTTAAGAAAGCAGATCTCATATAAAGTGTTCTTGCCATAATAAAATTTAAAATAAAACAACCTCTAGTGATAATCCTCCCAAAACAATCCACACTGTATGTATACATACAACATGATGACTTTTTGAGCTATTGCTCAATTTAGCACAGAAAAAAATTCATTAAAAATTAGTTGGCACCTTTTTACTGAACCAATTGGGTTATTATTATTTGAACTGTTTGCATAGCTATTACTTGAAAACACAATTTAAATTCTTGGCTTTCTGCTAAGGAGAATCTGGCACATGACAAGATAAAAAGTGAATAGTACCAGGATGAAATGTCAATGAATGTAGTTCTAAATATTTCAACTTTAAAAATTAATAAAATACATCTAGTTTTTTAACAACCGCCCCCGCCCAACCCCGAATCCTCCCCCCCAAAAAAACAAGTTTGACTCTATGGACTCTAGAAAAGGAGAAAGACAGAGTGAAAACTAGAGATGGGTGTAGGGTTAAGAAATGTGTTGGCATTTCTCTTTTTAATAGACTAATAGAAAACCTAAGTATACTACAGAAGATGCAGTTGAAGGAAAAACTCGAAAAAGTTAACCCCAATTTCAGGTCCCCCCTCACCACAAAACAGTAGGCAATGAGATCTAAATCTCATCCGAATTAGTCTTAGATGAAACAAAGGAGAACTTTCTCATTGTAAGGAGGGGAGAGGTGGAGTGAAATGGCAATATAGGGGAGATTGTGTGGCTGTTAGTGGAAGATTGAGTCATAGATTAAGTTTCCTCCTTAAAAGTTTCAAGTTAAAAATTGAGAACAATGTTCTTATGTATCTGCCAGAAAATAAGAGGTCTTGCATGAACACCTAGAAGATAAAATATGGAATATACTACATTGTATTTTAGAACAATTCAGAACATTATAGGTCACCAAAAATATATTATTTATATTTTATGTTATATATTAATGTGGCTGTTTTTAAAATTTATTTTAAATATATTATGATACAGTATTCAGTACTGTTAGTAAATGATTAATACCATGAATTATTAATATCATCTATCACCTGTAATTTTCTGCATTTTTCTAACACTGCTTTTGGGGGAAAATGTTCTTTGAATGCAAATTTTCAAGTGTTGAAATTATTTGTCCCTTGTAGAATTCATACTTAGAACTACACAGTCTGAAGACTGCCACATGTATATACCCTCATTCATTCAATAAATGTTTAGTAAGTGTCTACTACCACCAGGCATTTCTCTCAGCCCTGGAAAAATACTAGCAAACAAAACCCACAAAAACAGTTGACCTCATGGAATTCAACCCCAAATTCATAACAGTAATTGGCCACAGGGTGGGCACCAAAAATTTCCTAGTTCTCATTTTTCAAAGTGTACTATTCAGTGTCATAGTTTGTATTTGCTAAGGTTCATATAACCAAAATCCCAGATCTAGCCACATTTATGAAAAAGGTGATTATTCCAAGCTGAAAGTAAATGTCTTCATTCCCAACTGGTTTCTGTTTGCTTTGCCTTCATGTTTTTTTTAATTTAATGTTTGAATACAAATTAGAAATAATTGAGTCCATACTATGTCAGTGAAAACCCCAGCAATTTACCTCTGTGTGTATTAAAATGGAAAAGCTAACTCTAAAATATACATCAAAATGCAAAGGACTTAAAATAGCCAAGAAAATACTGGAGAAGAACAAGACTAGAACAGGATATACCCTACTAGGCATTCAGCCTTAGTAATAGGGGAGTGTGTTACTGGCACAAGACTAAACTAATATACCAGTGAGACAGAAAAGAGAAGCAAATAATTGATTTACAATAAAGACACAACGCAATTTACTAGTATTGTACAGGATTTTTCAATAAATGTGCTGTATTAATTGGATATGCCTATTTTAAAAATGAGTCTTAACACTATCCCATATCACATAGAAAAGCAAGTTGAAATGGATTACAGATCTAAATGTGAAATATAAAGTAATAAAGCAAAAATAATCAAAATAAACTGATGTTCATTACCTTGAAGTAGAGAAAGATTTCTTGAGACAAAAGAATTAAAAATGAGTAACAAATCAGATTTTATTAAAAATAAGTTCTTCAATTCATCAAAACATACTGTTAAGAAAGTTAAAATGCATAAAAAGAATGGAAATTTGTAGTATCTATATCTGACAAATGATTTGTTCTAGAATATATAAAGAATGCCTACATGTTAATAAGAAAATCAACATTTTTTAAAGTAGGCAAACACTTGAAAAGTCATTTTGAAAAATAAGTTTACAGGTGAAAAGGTGCTCAATAACATCAATCATCAAGGAAATGCAAATTAAAACTACACTGAGATACCATTATACTCACAGAAGATGGTTAAAATTAAAATGATTACCAATAATATCAAGTTTTTATGTGGAAGTGGAACAACTGAGACTCGATGGGAGTATAATTTGAAAACTATCCATATCTTCTAAAGTTCAATAAACATATATCCTATGATACAAAAAATTTTACTCTTGGATATGTGCCCAACAGATATGAATGTTTATGTCCAACAAAATACATGTATAAAAATGTTCATAACAGGCTGGGCAAAGTGGCTCACATCTGTAATCCCAGCACTTCGGGAGGCCAAGGCGGGCACATCACTTGAGGTCAGGAGTTCCAGACAGCCTGGCCAACATGGTGAAACCCCGTCTCTACTGAAAATACAAAAATTAGCCAGGTGTGGTGACACATGCCTGTGATCCCAGCTACTCGTGAGGCTGAGGCAGGAGAATCGCTTGAACCCAGGAAGCAGAAGTTGCAGTGAGCTGAGATTGTTTCACTGTACTCCAGCCTGGGTGACACAGTGAGACTCTGTCTCAAAAAAAAAAAAAAAAAAAAAAAAAAGTTAATAACACCTTCAGTCATAATGACCCCAGACTGAAAACATTATGAATATTCAATAGTAACAGCTGAACTTCACCTGAACTCCTAGAATACTGAATGGTTAAAAACTAACTCCAGTCTTCATGTTACAGGAAGCACCTTACTGTAAATAACTACCCTGCCCCATATGACCTAGACAAGACCGGTGGATGACCCCCTTGCTTGCCTATGATAAGACCAGACACAGACCTTCCAAACATCCCTTCTTTGTCTCATAAACGAGTAGCTGAGCTGTTTGTCCTCACTGACCAATCTGAACTAAATGTTCACTAACTCAACTTGACCAAACTTTAGTTAGGTTTTTCCCTTCCCTACATGTCCCTCAATTTTCTCCTGCCCCTGAGGTTAAGCAGTCACCGGAAGGCATTCTCCTTTTATGAAAAAAGTGATTTTCAGTCGGGCACAGTGGCTCATGCCTGTAATCCCAGCACTTTAGGAGGCCAAGGCAGGTGGATTGCCTGAGGTCAGGAGTTCGAGGCCAGTCTGGCCAACATGGTGAAACCCTGTCTCTATTAAAAATAGAAAAAAAATTAGCCAGCATGGTGGTGTGTGTCTATAATTCCAGCTGCTTGGGAGGCTGAGGCAGGGGAATTGCTTGAACCAGGGAGGTGGAGGTTGCAGTGAGCCGAGATCATGCCACTGCCCTCCAGCCTGGGTGACAGAGCGAGACTCCATCTCAAAATAAAGAAAAGAAAAGAAGAGAAAAAAGTGATTTTCTGGGATTATCATCCTTGTTTGCAAAGGGCTAACTCTCCTTAATGGCCCCTCCTAAGAATCAGCTTATAGCAAAGAAAAACTGTCTCATCATGGCACCTGCTCATCCCACTCCCCAGCAGCTGGTTCCTTCCAGCCTCATTTATTGCTATAAAAGAGAAGCCCTTTCTGACCTTGGAGAGGCTAATAGATCTTACAATCAGAGCATTCTCCCTATTGCAAAAGTCTTTTCAAATAATGTCTCCTTACCTAAGTTTGGATTTGTCTTTTCATTTGACAGTAAAATCGATAAATATATTATAATATATTCATAACAATTAAATAGTACACAGCAATGAAAAGGGAGGAACTACTCCTATACCAATGAACATGGATGAAATCTCACAGATATGATATTGAAGAAAGGAATCTAGATACAAAAGAGTATAAATTGTTATTACTCCATTTATATTATGGTCAAGAAGAGGCAAGACCAATCTAAGGCAATAAAAATGAGAACAGTAATTAACACTTGGAAGGAGGTATTGACTAGGATAGGGCATATGGGAAATTTCATTTTTTTTTCTTTTTTGAGACAAAGTCTCACTCTTGTCCCCCAGGCTGGAAAGCAGTGGCAGGATCTCGGCTTACTGCAACCTCCGCCTCCCAGGTTCAAGCGATTCTCCTGCCTCAGCCTCCCAAGGAGCTGGGATCACAGGCACCTGCCACGATGCCTGGCTAATTTTTGTATTTTTAGTAGAGAGGGGGTTTCACCATTGTGGCCAGGCTGGTCTCGAACTCCTGACCTCAGGCAATTCACCCGCCTCAGCCTCCCAAAGTGCTGGGATTACGGGCGTGAGCCAGTGTGCCCGGCTGGGAAATTTCTTGACTACTAGAAATGCTCTATTTGTTTGTCTGGGTGGTGGATTCATGAGCTGTACGTAAAAAGTCATTAACCATACCATTAAGATTTATATATTTTGCTGAATGTTGGAACTCAACTTTTTTAAAACATGGAAAAAATTAGGTGGACAAATTTGGGTGCCCTAATACATAGCCCATCAAAGTCTTCCACTAACTAAAGCAATAGAAACAAATTTTGTAATTTATAAGCAAACATTTGTTCTATATTTGTATCTCTCATACTTAAAATTGCAAGAATAATAGTTCAATTCTTAGGCTGGGAAGTGAATACATAGGTGTTTATTATCATTCTAGAAAATCACTTCTTCATAAAACATCTGTTTTCAGATTTAAATTAGGCGATAAAAGTAACGAACATAGAGTAGCATCTAACACTTTGTGTGATAACCAATTCACAGTAACCTATTTTATGTCACATGTAGAGAAAGAGAAATCAATGTTACAAAAGTATTAATAAGAAAACTAGTCAGAAAAAATCTAATGGAGTCCAAACCAGTTGAAAATTATCAATATATGGTTTGGCTAAGCAAATACACACAATATCTCGATTTCTTATATATATCCACACACTATAAATTCATCTATCTTATTTTCCAAATCATTACTCTAATTTTAATGCTCTAGAAATTTATGGCACCAAGTCAATGAAAGGAGGGCAGTTTATTGCTACTACAAACTAAAACTTAAAACCAAGGAATTAAGCAAAGAAAAGTCAGAGCAGAAATTGAGAACTGAAACAAATAATTTAAGCATCATAGCTCCTTGAGTAAATTACCTCAAAGCACACTGCAATGCCTTGGGATAACAGAGTTTTTGCTATTGTCAGGAAACTTAATAAACTGAGTGAAAAGTCTTCAAAGGCCACCCCTGCTATGTAACCTGTTTCTGCTTTAACTACTTTCTGCAGCTTCTCTTTATATAATATCTTATGTGTAAAATGAGTTGTAATACAGAGACAAGAAGACTATCTCTGTTGAATTTGAATGATATCTTCATTGAAATATTCACAGGCCAACACACCTGAACAATGGTATGTGTCCTGGGCACAGATCCCACTCAGGCTATAGGAGGCAACAAACATGAATGCTATTCTGAGGGATAAACTGCCTCCTCGCAATATAAATGTGGTGGCATCTGGATATTGAAAGATAAGCCCTTCTTGTCCCTCTTGACCATTGTTTGGAAACCAACGTAACTTTTTATTGAATAAGCTAGAACCTGAAGGCCTCAATTATAAAGAAATTCTATGTTTTCCCACAACATTTATCCAAACTGGCTCTGTGAGGTAAGACTACCCAATATACCTGGATGAAATCTCCAGCAAATCTCATAATATTTTCTGTCACTCTCAGATAATAAAAAGTACCCCCTGGCACTTTCAGTCTCACTAAAATTAGCACTTCCTTAAGTAAGATGTCCAACAATCAAAATCTGAGCTTGATTTAAAAATGATATCCTCTCCTTTCCTAGCCAGGCCTTCCCCAGACAGGGAAGCCTGCTGAGGAATGGGGGTGTGATTGGCTTTTGCACTGTTCCCCTGCCTGGCTAGCTTATAATATCCTTGTGGTTTTCTCAAAATCCCCTCTTTGAGCTCCTCTAATTTCAATTCCCAGGAAAGGACTGTGACTTTTCTCCAACTGGCCACTCCCAATTCCAGCCATCAGCCCCAGGCATTCTGCAGTCCACACTGTGGGCTTCCACTACCCACTTAGGCCCTTTTAGGCAAAGTTCCTATGTTGTGAGCTCCAAGCCAGTGCTTCCACTTGTCCTTGCCCCTCATGCTGTCTGGTGGTCTCTTGTGTGACCACATCTGAGGCACAGTAAATATTCGAGCATGACTTTTCCTCCTCAGACAGAAACCACTCCCATTCCAAGGCAGCCCTCTGATCTGATCTATTTGCTCTACCCTACAGTCACAGCCGGCTTTTACTTCTCCAGTATGAGTTCATATCAGTCCACAGAGAGCCCTCAATATGCAAGAGACAGACATGATCCTAGCTTTATGTCTTTTTAAAAAAAGTTTTTGTAGAGATAGGGTTTCACCATGTCCTCATTCTCCTTCACCTGTTCTTCCACTTCTTCAACCTCATTCCCAATCACTTCTCAGATATCTTTACTTTTCTAGCTAAGTCACTTTTTAAGTGACCTCATCTAGTTTCATAATTTACAACTCTTTAAATGTATACCTCCAGCCTAGACTATTCCCTGGAATTTCTGACTCTATATTCAACAGCTTATTGGATATTTTCTCCTGATGTCTAATGGATACCTCAAACTTAACACATCCAGAACTAAACTCTTGTTTTCCCCTCATTTCCTATCTACTCTTCCTGTAGTTTTTAACAGATATCTCAGTAAATAAAAACTTTTTTTTTTTTTTTTTTGCTCAGGCACAAAACGTGGGAATCACTCTTATGATGACCTACCAAGGCACATATGATTCAGCCATTACAACCTTTCTGACCTCATATGTATCACTCTTTCCATAGTTCACCCTCTTCCTAGTCTACATGCTGTGGTTTGAACACATAAAGCCTGCCATAGAAATTTTGTATTTGACACCTGTTTCCCTGAAATACTACTCCTCTATAAATCTCCATGGCCTTCCTGTAGCCAACTCAATGTAGATCAGCACGACCAAAGTTCTAGTTCTCCAATCTATGTGGTGCTGAATATTATTTTAGTGTGAAAATTTTTGACTCTTTTGAATCAATAAAGCACTTCTAAGTGCTGACAAAATAAATATATTTTATAATTACAGATAGTGCTTCTGTAAACATTCTTGTATGTATTTTTTTTGGTAAACATGTACACATTTCTGTTGAGTACTGTATACACTAGAAATAGAATGGCTGGTTCATAGGGTATATGGATTTTCAGTTTTAGCGGATGCTTACAAATGGTTTACCAAATGCTTATGCCATTTTGAACTTTCACTAACAGGATTTGAGCATTGTGGTTCTTCACATTCTCTTCTTCTTTCATTTAGCCATTCTGGTGGGTGTGTATTGGTATACCATCATGATTTTAATCTGCACTCCCTTGATGACAAATGAAGTTGACCACTTTTACAAATTTTTGTTGGCCTTTAGGCTACCCTCTTTTGGCCTTTAGGCTACTCTTTTCAATTAGGTTGTCTGCTTTTTTCTTAATAATGCCTAAAAGTTATTTGTATATTCTCAACAACTTTTTATTGGTATGTGTGTATACCACATACCAATGTGGTATACATTTTTATTGGTATGTGTATTTGGAAACAACCCAAATGTTTATGAAGAGCAAAACAGAAAAATAAACTGCGGTGATTCATATAATGGAATACTAGGCAGCAAGACAATGAATGAACTGATGTTACATATAACACTGTGAATAAATCTTACAGAGTGAGCAAAAGAAGCAGTTACAAAAGATATATACTGGATTATTCTACTTACATGCAGTTTGAAACTAGGCAAAATTAATTTACTGAATGGTAATCACTGGAGTTGGCAATGAGTAATTTGGAAAGAAAGTGATGTCTAATGTTTTGGACATGTTCTGTTTCTAGATCTGTGTGCTGGTTACCAAGGTGAACATTTATTAAAGCTTATGATTGGTGCACTTTTCTATATGCATATTATACATACTTCAAAAAGGTTTAAAAATAAATGCCCAAAAAAACTTGTGTTTAATTATTTGTGTGTCACATATACAGAGAGCAAACACATGCATAGACAGATTGAGGCAGAAAGACAGAGAGAGATTGCATAAAGCAATTAAAATATGATATTATAATCTTTGATCAGTTAAAACTAAGTTTCTATGTAATATTCTATATGAGAAAGTAAATGCCTGTATCTAAATTTTTCACGGTGGTTTAAAAGATAACTCACTTTTCTCTCTCTGAAGAACTAGTCTATTGCTTTTTATCCCTTGAAAGCAGAGCCAAGGGGAACCATGTATTTTTTTTTTTTTTTTTTTTTTTGAGATAGAGTCTTGCTCTGTCGCCCAGCCTGGAGTGCAGTGGCACGATCTCAGCTCACTGCAACCTCCGCCTCCCGGGTTCAAGCGATTCTTCTGCCTCAGCCTCCCAAGTAGCTGGGACTAAAGGCATGTGCCACCACGCCTAGCTGATTTTTGTATTTTTAGTAGAGACAGGGTTTCAGCATGTTGGCCAGGATGGTCTCGATCTCTTGACCTCGTGATCTCTTGATCTCGTGATCAGCCCACCTCAGCCTCCCAAAGTGCTGGGGTTACAGGCGTGAGTCACTGTGCCTGGCCAGAACTATATATTTTATACTTCGCTTCTTTTTAGCCACGTGTTTGTGATCTTATTATATGAATACATATGCATACATACAGCATGGAAAGGAAATAAATCATATATTGTTTCCTGACTACAGTAGCTTAGGAATGGTTTCTTATTTACAAAATGTCCATTGATAGCTAACATCCAAATTATATACTATTAATCAAACTAATGACTAGTTTTTAGGTGGTGGAACACACATCTATGAAAGGGAAGATTGCCAGATTGTGTGCTCAGAAAGTAGCATTCTATTATTTAGAAAGAACTTTAATAAACTTTAAATGTATGTAAAAGACCATAAGTAAGCCCAATATGTTGCTTGAAAATGGCAAAGATATTCAAAGGCTAAGTGACAATCAAGAAGAAAAATGTGTTCCCATTGGAGAGGGTAATGACTAAACATAAATATAGTGGCAAGAACATTAATGAAAAAACTTGGAATGGGAAGCAGAAGACCGAAGTTTAACTGCCAAATCTGCCACTAGCTAGCAGTAGGCCACTAGGAAAGCCATTTTACTACCTTTTGTGACTACAGTTTTCAAGACTTCCAAATAAACAAGGAGGACTCTGATAGGTACAGTACAACTAAAAAGTTAGCTTCAAGCAACCACCTGACTACTACTGACTGACTTTATGACCTTAAGAAAGCTATACAAACACTCTCCACATCCTACGTTCTTTACATATGAACGCTGAATGATGCTGCTTGCAGTACAGATTCATTGTGAAAAGTCGATGGCCTCCCATGTGACAAGCATCTGGCACTAACTCTCACATAAAGACGTCATACCAAAGATGTTTTATCTATCCCAGACCTAACACTCTGAGTTTATGAGGAAAGCTATGTGTAATAAGGTGACCCAGACATTTTCCCCATAATTAGGTCTTCTATATTTAACTATTAGCTTAACTAATGGTCAAAAAAATAAAAATGAGACCAAGAGTAATAGTAAACATGCAAAACCACTTTGAACTCTTTAAAGAGGCTCTACTACCACAAACATAGGTAATCCACCTTGTAGAATATTACAGTTAGAAAATACTTTTACATATAATTCCAAATTATACTATCAGAGAAGCTGTGTGAATAGGTACAGATTCTTATTTCTGTTTTACAGATAAAGTCTTAGAGAAGCAAAGTGATCACTTATTCTAGGTCACAAATGTATTAAGTGATCTATTCTAAAGTAGAACCTATCTCTTTTTACTCAAAAATACCATTTCCATCTATTAAAAACCCCAGAATAAACTTTTATCTCAATTACCCTAAGAAATCACATTATTAATGATTTTATCTTAAAGATCAGGACACTTATCCCAAAGAGAATCATCTGAGGATGCACTATTGGTCAATAACAGAGTCAACTAGAACACAAGTCTCCTGAATTTTCAATCCAATATTTTCTCCTCCATATTAATTCAACCAATTTCACCTTAAATTTATCATCATTGATTTTTTGTAGCATTTGATTTTGTATAATGTTAATGGCAGGGAGTTCATAGAGTAGTTGACTTAGCTGGGACTAGAAGGATAAGGAGGGATGTAACAGATTAAGGGGGAAAGGACAGGACAAACCCTAGGAAGAAGTTAAAGAATAGACAACAGAATAGTGTCACGAAGAGATCAGGCTGCCTAGGAACACCAAGAAGTGCAGCATGGCAGGAGAAGATACTGGAAGTGCAGAGCAGAATTGAAAAGAGAAAAGGTGGGTCACAAGCAACGAAGTAAGTGATTGGATATACACTGAACATCACTCACGTTGACACTATAGAGTAACAGTCCTCAAAGTGTGGTCCACAGCCACAGGCTCCTGAAGGTACCCAAAACACTTGCAGCGGGTCTGTGGACAACACTTTGAGGAGTGTTACCCAGTGTTACACATTCTGTTACTGTCCACAGAGTCAAAACTATTTTTATCATAGTAATAATAAAATGTTATTTACTTTTTTCCACTATGTTGACATTTGCACTGATGGTACCAAAGCAATAGTGGGAAAAACTGTTGGTGTTTTAGCACAAATCAAGAAAATAATACTTAAATGTACTCATAGCCATTGCATTCTTCAACATCATATACTAGCAGAAAAAAAAACAAGAATTTTAAAAGACAGTTTCCTTAAGAATTAATAAAAAATATTAATTTTACTAAATGTTGAAACTTAACATCTTTTTAATGTTGTATGACAAAATGGAGAGTACCCATAAATCATTGTGCTGCACGCCAAACTATTATAATCGTTTCAAAAACATTACTTGAAAATTACAAGTGTAGTTATATGTAGAGATAGAGTGATTGTTTGACTTACTAGACAGACTGAACTTAATAGATTTAATAGATAGATTTAACTAGATAGACACTTTCCATGAAAAGCCATTTTCATGCAACACCATAGAAAAACTGTGGTAATTCAGATTTGAATATTTAGGAAAATATTTTTCAAAAGTGAATGAAGAGAACCTGTAACTTTGAGAAACACTACTCTATTTGTTGCCAGTGATAAAATGTGAACTTCCAAACAAAAATTGGAATCTTAAAATTAATACTAGCCACCATGAGTTTGACAGCTTTCCAACACTCACAGACATTCCAATGAGATCATAAGTGATATTAGATAGATATGATTTTTTTGATGTTGTATAATAAAATATGTCAGCATTTGGAAAAACTGCAAAACCCAGAGAATCAGTATTTTCCAAATGATGTTATAAAATCACAATTGGACAAAAGAACCACTCAAAGTGCAAGACAGACTAGTTGATTTCACTGCAACAGAGGACAAAATGTTCACTGATCTGATTTCAGATTTCACATTGCACCTCTCTTGTAAGAAACTAGCACTGGTTAAATTTTGGCATGACATTAAAGAAGAATCTTCACAGTTACAAGGCCATTAAAATACTCTTCCCTTTTTCAATTTTATGTCTGCGTGAAATCATAATGTCTTCACGTACTTCAACCAAAAAAATATATCACAACAAACTGAATGCAGAAGCAGATAAGAGAATCCTGCTGTCTTCCATTAAACCAGCCATTAAACCGATTTGCTACAGTAAAACAATGCCCCACTTTTCATTAATTTTTTTCTTTTTGAAAATGTAGTTTTCATAAAAATAAGTTATTCATGTTAATATCCGTACAGTTATTTTAAGTGATTTAATCTTTTAAATTTCTGTTTCAATTTGTAATAAGGTAATTTCAACAGTATAAGCCACATAAACTAAAGCTCTTTGTGTCCTAAACATGCTCTAGGTTGTAGAGGGGACCTTAGACCAACAATTTGAGATTCACTGTTGTAGAGGATGAGCAAAGTAGAGAGGACAGGATCAGGTTCAGGAATCTAGGAAAGTACTGCAATAACAGGTTCAAGGTGACATGACTATGGCCTGACAGAGACCATAAAAGCAGAGATGAGGAGAAGTAGCTAGATGCAATAATCATTTCTAAACCATCAACAGAATGAGTAATTGATGAGATGATGAAAGTGAAAGGGCATGAAGGATTTGAAGATGCTTTTGTCATTTCTCATGAAAGGCTGGGTGTAGAGCTGGGGAATACAGATAGGAAAGCCATTTTAATATGTTGGGTATGTTAATTTTGAGGTCCAGTAGGAAGCTGAAAATAATTACTTGGAAATCAAGAGTGAAGTTACATATAGAGATAAAGATATAGAAGCAATCATAGATACCAATAGATATTACCCAGGGGAAAATTGATAAGCAAGAAGCTAAAAGAACTAAGGATGAATACCTGGAAAACCCAATATGTCAGGAAGGATAATAAGAAATAGCCAATGAAGGCAGTTAATCAGCTGTAGCCAGAGAGGTGGCTAAAAGGAGCCAGGAGTGAGTAAATTTCAGGAAGCCAAATGTGGGATGGGTGAAATCGGAGATTGTTTCCGTTTACAGAAGATAGCTAGCCCTTACTGAGTAATAACAAGGAGCTAAAATAAAGTCACTATATTTGTTTTAAAATAATAAAATTTGTATCTTCATTTACTTATTTCTTTGAAACAGGGTCTCCCTCTGTCGCCCAGGCTGGAGTGCAGTAGCATGATCGCAATAATGGCTCATTGCAACCTTGTCCTCCTGGACTCAGGTGATTCTCCCACCTCAGCCTCCCAAGCAGCTGGGATTACAGGTGTGTCCCCCCTTCCCCATGCTTGGCTAATTTTTTTTTAATGTTTTGTAGAGACAAGGTCTCACTATGTTGCCCATGCTTGTCCCAAACTCCTGGGCTCAAGTGATCCTCCCACTTTGGCCTCCTGAAGTATTGAGATCACAAGGGTGAGCCATGGCACCCAGCCCAAATCTTTATTAAAAGTAGAATTGTGTCAGGAGTCAGTCTTAATAGAATGATTAAGTGGTACATATTGTTTCATTTGTTGTAATAATGTTGCACATCTTCTGTAATTTAAGGAAATTCAAGGTAAGTGAAGAAAAGAACTAGTGAATTAGAGCTCAAAAAGTATAGGCCATTTTATCCTACTAGTTGAAGAAACATAGTAATTAACAAGGGGGAAAACCACAGTTAATAAAATAGGAATATAAAAACTATATACATTTTTCCAGGTGGGTGACCCTTTAATATGTTTGTAAGCACTTAGGAAAAAAAGAGCCAAAGAAACAAAGAAAATTTAAAACATAGGGGAGCAAAGTAAGCTAAAAGGTACATCTCAGAAGACAGTGGAGGAGATGGGATCCTAAAAAAGTTCTTTTTTTGCTAAATCAAGAGAAAAGGAGAAAAGGAAGGATGATGCCTCAGGAAGCTTTAGAATGAAAATCAAGAAAGACTGAGGGGATTCCCATCCAAGGACTTGTATTCTTTTCCTTTAAAATAAAAGTTAAAATGTTATGCTAACACTGAAAGGAACAAGATAAAAGACAGAAACAATGTGGAGAGAGAAATTTAGAGCCTCTGAGGGGTAAGGAAAAGAATTTGGAACCAAAATGAAGACTTAGCCAAGACTAGATCAAAATAAATCAACCAAGATTCTAGATCACTGAAAACATCTACATTTGTACCATTAAGTCGAAAATATTATAGAGATTCCAGACACATACAACTAGAATGTATAGAGGATATTAAAGGATGTTGCAATAAGACCTTTAGATTATTTTGTCAGCCATGCCCATGGTATCACTGAGAGTTAAACATGATACAAAGAACACCACACATCCACTCATTAATAGGTAAGCCTTTTCTATTAGGTTATTCTCAGCAATCAGCCCAGGAGCAGTAAACTCCTACTATTGTTTTCTTATATGAAGACTAATAAATGTCAGATGTCTCAAGGTACCCAAGATATTTTATTAGCAATTTAATAAGTGCTTCACTGTTATTCCAATCAGAGCTCTAAAAATATTATTTCATATTTACATCATTTCTCAGAGGAACCATTTGTATGTACATAAATTTGAATAATTGGCTTCATGAATTCTAAGTGTAAATTTCCATAAAATACCCATGGTAAGGGAATTCATTTATAAAGGGACCTCAGCTCTCTTTAGCAGAGCAATGATATGTCTATTTCAGGTAGTAGCATAAAGAAAATATAGGAGACTTTTGCAAATATACCTTTTTTTACTGTATTACAGAAATTATTTGCCTCCACAAGAAAAAAAAAAGATACATTTCAGTAAGTCAAATTCCTTAATCTGTGAAAATTTGGTAGGCTAAGAATGCAGACAATTCACCTTCCTCATACCTTACTCTTCTACTTTGGAGTTCAGTTAAATACCTATGTTTTGATAAATCAACTCTGAAATTAGATTTCCTTTGGAGTTAACTTCCCCAAGAAATGGAATTTTGTGTATTCTTTTTCCACTGGTCAGGCTTGAATGGTTAAAAATTGGGGAACAAAAAGCACCAACAAAACACTAAAATAGTTAACCCTGAATATAAAGTTACCAAAGCAATCGTAAACAAAGCCGCATTGTATCATAAAAGATATGGCTGCCATAAATTAATGAATTAATAAAATTAGGAGACTATTGAGATCAAACTTTTCACTATACAAATGAGAAAACTGAGACTCAGATAGATTAAGTGACTTATTGAAAGTTATACAGCCAATTAGCAAAAGTGCTAAAGGAGATACAGTGGTGTTCTTTCTGCTATCTTATTATACAAGGTCTTTGCCATCGTGATTTAGTAGACATACAAAGTAAATTTTAAACAATATATGTTTTATCTCTAAACATCTAAACACAGTCCCAGTGAACCACTATCCCATCAAAAGATTAATTTAGGATTTGTCTACATCATCAGCTATCCATTTAATTTTCTTTGAACTAGCAAGCACAAATGGAGCTCTTATGCAAACAATTTTGAAGTAGGGCAGGATATAAAAGTATATATAACCATTTCATCTCAAGTACTTAAAATTTAGTTAGAGAGTTAAAACTACACAATAGAGTCCAACTAGAAAATAAAAGACATCATTGCATAAAGAACTAATTCTAATCAAGTGTCAAAACATCAAGTATGCACAAAAAGCATTCTGAGATATCAAGAACAGAGAGTTTAATTTCAGTTTTAATCATAGGCCCATGAGATCTTGGGCATAAAAAGAACTTCTAAATACTTTTAACTTCCCATTGATGTTATTTGGGTCATGTCCCTACCCAAGCTATGTTCAGTCACTCCAGCAACAAAGAAGCTCCTAAGGAAACCCATTTTCTCTTTGGACAGTTCTATATTTTCCTTTAATTGAACTTATCTTCCTCTGTTTCTCTCTTTGGTCTTAATTCTATAACTTGGAGTCATACAAAGAAAGTCTAGTCATTTTATATGACAACATCTCAAATAGAAGGTAATTTCTATTCTTCAGAGAAAATAATGCACAATAGAATTAATCGAACAACACAACAGACTTTCACATTCGTGCAAATACCGATCAAGATTCTCCAAACAAACTCACATGTAATTCTAACTCTCATAAATTATGGCAACCAGAATTCAACATAGTGCTTCAGGTAATATACTCACCATGAGATTAATACTTTTTTATTTCTAAACATTGTATTTCTATCAATATCCAAGACATCAAAGCATTAGTAAGCCACAACACTATTAATTCAGATTAATCATATTCTCAACTAAAACTTATTTTAAATGTTTTATAAAGCAAAGTAATATCTAAGATGAGCTCTGAGGGACTAGTAAAGCCTAGATATATTAAGCAAGAAGTTGTCGTTCCAAACATAAACATGTCAAGCATACATAATAGCAAGGGAAGATGAGGAACAACGGCAGATAAGCCTTCCCAAAATAGGCGAGTAGGCTTGGGTATGGCTGATACCTGTAACCCGAAGTCTTTGGGAGAGACCAAGGCAGGAGGACCACTTGACGCCAGGAGTTTGAGGTTGCAATGAGCTATGATCACACCAGTGAACTCCAGCCTGGGCAACAGAGTAACATCCTGTCTCTAAAAACATACATTCATATATACATACCTACATACATAATATAAGAGAGTTGTTTCACATAAATTTAGAAATGTAAGTTAGGGAGCCCCTTGAAAATCAAGGTAAGAAGTATGTACTGGAGTTCAAGAACCATCCAGTAGTAAGATATTGTAAATTTTTAAACATAAGAATAACAAGATGAAAACACAGGCCAGGCACGGTGGCTCACGCCTGTAATTCCAACACTTTAGGAGGCCGAGGTGGGTGGATCACGAGGTCAGGAGATCGAGACCATCCTGGCTAACACAGTGAAACCCCATCTCTACTAAAAACACAAAAAATTGGCAGGGTGTGGTGGCACGCGCCTGTAGTCCCAGCTACTCGGGAGGCTGAGGCAGGAGAATCACTTGAACCCAGGAGGCGGAGGTTGCAGTGAGGCGAGATCATGACATTGCACAGCAGCCTGGCTAACAGAGCGAGATTCCATCTCCAAAAAAAAGATGAAAATACAGATGGCATGTTAAGATGGATAATAATGATAGAAAAGCTAGGGTGAATAATTAGGAAGCTATAGTAACACATACGTTAAAAATAATGGTGGCTGGGCATGGTGGCTTATGCCTGGAATCTCTGTACTTTAGGAGGCCAAGGCAGGAGGATTGCTGGAGGCCAAGAGTTGGAGGCGGCAGTTAGCTATGATCACAACACCACGCTCCAGCCTGGACGACATAATTAGATCCTGTCTCCAAAAAGGAAAATAAAATAATGGTAAGAGCAGATGTAGTGAAAAAAAAATTGAACATGGCAGATATAGGAGACCATCTTAAGAGAATGTTAGGTTCCATTTAAGCTTCATGCCTAGGTAACTGGAATAATAAGGATGCTGATTTCCTTTTGGAAAAAGAAGATCAATTCAATTGATTGCAAAATAACAGCATGCCATTAAAATTATTCAATAAGTAATAAGAAAATACATAACTAAACATCAGTGAAAAATTCAATCTAGATATGTAACAGTGATAACAGGCAATTTTCAATAGTATCCATTTTATAGATTATCCATATCCTTTTCCAATCAGCCTTTCATCTTTCGGCCAATGTCTTTGTCTTGAATATTTCCACTAGGAAGTAAGAAACTGGAATTATACTAAAATCTATTTCATCTCTTAATGAATAGAAGATAAAGGAGACAAAACAGTCAGAATAGGAAGATGGCTAATATAACACCCAAGCAGCATATAGTGGCATTGAATAATCAATGAATAATCAACAATAACCTACCCTTCTTAGTACATACAGACTGAAGTATGAAAATGCTATCATTCAATGGTACAATCTCTCTCTGAAGGAGACAAAAAAAATCATAACGGCATCAAACCATTTACATATGCACACACAATTTTTAGTTTATGAAAAAACTAACAGAAAGAAATCACATTTTCTCAACACACACACAGAACAAGAATAAAAATTAAAAGTTATTTATGTAATTATTTTAAAGCTAGAGTTCCAACAGCTTGAAGGAAAGATAATTTAGAAGGTAGGATAATACATGCTAACACTACTGTAAATAATAGCAGCCCTCAACACTTAAGGACTTGTTATTAAGCTTCCCAGACCTAAGATACAAGTATGGGCCAAAATGGGAGAAAAGAGGTGAGATTTCCAATGCAACTTTCAAATATATTAGTTTCACTTATTGTAAGCTATTAAATGTTTGAAATTCAAACAGTCTTCAACAAAAGATAGAAGTTTCCCTAATGGTGGTGGCAAAAATATGTAGTATGTGACAAGGAGTTGTATAGCTTGGCCAAATTCACTATTAAAAAGTGCTTATTATGTCTGCTATGAGCAAAAATAGAAATGGCAAACAATATTCAGTTTTATTTTTAGTTGAGGGAGTTCTGGTTTTTTAATTACTGTTATTCAATAAAAAAAATCTGAAAGTTTATTTTAGTATGTTCTAGTTTCATATATGATGTACCTACAAATATAAATCCATAAAACTATGCCTTATAAATTATGGCAGGCATTTATTAGATCATTATATTTGTTATCCTGTGATCATTATTTCTTGAAAATTATAGTAGCTTGACATATTTCTTCTTACTATTACAGCTAAGGTCAGAAAAGAGAAAAGTTTTTCTGGGTTTGAAAGAAATGTTTTAAAAAATATTATTCATGAAATTTCAAACCTTAAAAATAAGATTTTAAAATCCTTATTATTAACACACCACCAACATACATTTATCTTATGTACTAGAGCTTTCTAAGTCAATTCCCCTAAAATAAAGACATACTTAAATAAACAGATCAAGATAAAATTTTTAAAACATAATTCTCTGTGGGTTACTTTGCTATTACATAATGATAAAGCTGTAATCAAATACAATGTATTAGAACCACTGAATCTTAAAAATTGCACAAGTTGAAATCATGTTATATCAGTCTCTGGTCTAACCGCCTGTAAAATGCTCAACCTTTCTCTAAAATATGCCCACCAAGTAATTATCCCACGTGCCTGCGTACCTCCACTTATCATGAACTTCACTACTTCCCTTCCTAATCAATTACATCTAGGCAGAACTCATCGAAAGTTCTTAACTTGGAGCCAAAAATATCCCTCCCCATAGCTTCTATTCATTAGTACTGCTTTTAATTATTGGTGCCAAGCAACAAAGTCTACTTTCTCATCACCATCACAGTTTTTTAAAACTTTGGAGACAATTTTCAAGTATCTCAGTTCCTTCAGCTCTTCCTAATATGATATGATTTTAATTACTTCTACTATTCTTATTTCTCTCTCCTGAAAATATTTCTGCACTAGCACAGAGCAGAAATCTCTGTAAACCTTGCTTTAAATACTTCTAAAAAGTAATACACTTAACATAAAATTAGCAAAATAGTTTTACTATTAAAATAGTTCTTATTTTACTAATTTTATGTTAAGAATATGTTAATTTTAAGAATGTCTTTCTTAAAATACTAAATTGTATGTATGTGTATATATATATATATAAAACACTATTTATTTGTCTGATAATTATTATGTAATATTTTTCCCAAATGCGCTCTGCTAAGCTATGTTTTTCCTCATCCTATACTTACCCAAGTGGCTTCTAGACCAAAGTGCAATTTATTCTTCAACAGTGTTAGACCTATCTCATTTAGCCCTTCAAGATCAGATTGGATCCTAATTCTGTCTCACATATTCACTACATATCTGAATATCAATCACAGAGCCTCAGTTTGGATTTTTTTCTCTGTGTAGTTTTATTTCAGTCCTTGACAAATACTTGACTATGATGAGGCCAAAACTGAACCAGGTAACATAATCCAGGGTGAAGATGTTCCACTAATTACCTAGCTGCTAACTCACCTAGGTATCCTTATATTGAGACCACATTTCTAAATTTTCCACAGGGATCATATCAGTCAATTTCAGGTAACTTAACAAAATCCAGATGTAATGACTTAATAAGAGATAGTCAAAGATCTTTAGGTTTTTATTCACTTCATTAAATAAATTTTTATTATATGTATGTTTTGTGCCAGGATCTATGTTGCTTGCTGGTGATTAAGGTAATCAAGACACTGCTCTCATGGAGCTTACAATCTAGTGGGGAAAGCAGACAATTACAATAGATAATTATCATACTGTATTATGTATGAGTGGCAATTGGGGAACTGTGGGGGCACAGAATGTGATTATCTAAATCCTCAGGATTAGGAAAGGTTTCCCAAAGAAGACAATAGGGTTTGAGTCTGAGTTAAGTTTGAGGTCATTATGAAACAATCAGATTAAAATGTTGGATGTATGGGTGTGGTGCTCTTCAAAGAGGTACAGGCTGTATATACAGACATAGAAATCAACAGTAAGTGGTAGTTACAGCCATGAATTTGGATGAGACCCACGGACACAGGCTAACTAAAAAGAAGAAAAACATTGGCATTTCAGGGAAAGGGAAGAACACTTGCAGAGATGTGAAAGAGCACGGGTATATGAGAGTTGATGTGTGTGAGGCTTAGGCAGGGGCAGGGGTCGGGATGGGGAAGATACTGCTGGAGGTATCAGAGGCTAGCTCATCAGGAACCTTGTGTGTGGAGACAAGACATTTCCACCTTATCCAGAACACTATGGTTCCTTTAAAGTGTTCTCAATATTGACATGACCTGACTGGACTCAAGACACTATTGGGAAAATACATGGTAAGGTCAATGTGGCATACAAATTAATGGAGGAAGATAAGAGGCAGGAAAGCTGAAAAGGAGTCAATGAAGAGGGTGGGAAGGAGTAGCTAAGGCAATGTCCCACATGGGAATGAAAATGTAAGACGTATTCCAGTGATAGTAATTGATGAGTTCTGGTGACTACTGAATTTGAGAAGCTAAGGTAGAAAGAGATGGTCTAAGGTGATCCCCAGGATTGTAGTATGAATGAAAAGGTGGAAATGGTGTCATCTGGTGAGAAGAGGAGTTCACCACTCTTAATACAGTGATTATTCATTGTATTATTCACATGATTCTGAGTTCAGGTTTTATCATTTCAAGTTAAATTTCAGTTTCATGACGGGACGGTCAAGTTGAAATGGTGGATGTATGGGTGTGGCACTCTTTAGAGAGATCTGAGCTGTACATAAAGACTTAGGAGTTAACAGCGAGTAGATGGTAACTACAGCCATGGATTTCTACAAAATCACTCAGGTAGAATGAAAAATCAGAGGAAAGACCAAAAGATTAAAGGCAATGTCAAATGTAAGCTGTAAAATAAAAAGGTAACTGTCCAAGGACTTATCTAAAATATTTTTATTAATTTAAAGTGTATTTCTTATTTGTTAACACATATTAAATTTCTAAAGTTTTTGGAAGCAAATTTACCCGATACTTTGTCAATCTGGTATTAGTGCTTCACTTACATATCAAAATAATGACAGGTTAGAAAAAAGAAACAGCAAAGAGGCCAAGAAAAGTTTATGATCTGACTCAAGCTCAGCATCAATATTAAATCGTAGA
Organism: Gorilla gorilla gorilla; assembly: GCF_029281585.2. NCBI lineage: Eukaryota > Metazoa > Chordata > Mammalia > Primates > Hominidae > Gorilla > Gorilla gorilla. Next base: position 178,121,816 of record NC_073227.2, on the reverse strand, counting down.
ATATCAAGGAACTCAAGTCCTTTATTTCTCCTACATTTTAAAACATGTTTCCTCTATTTACAGTCTTGGGGGGAAATGTTGTTATAACAGTAAAACTGGAAGATTTCACTCTGGATTGCTGCACATGAACTGCTTATGTCTATGCACCCACATTGCTTCATCCACTCTACTCAAAAAAAAAAAAAGTATAAACAAATGAAAACATCACTGGGCAAGAATTTTACCATCCTGAGGAGTATTAGGGTAGTCTGTACTTGATTTCTGGGTTTTGTAATTTTCAATATTCCTCTTAGTCAAGATGTTTAATAAATAAGCAACTTACACAGGCTAAGCAAACTGGATCATTCTCTGAGATACATACAATTTGCATATTCTTTCACAGCCCCTTATTATAGCTCAAATTCTTAATCAAGTCATCTGAAAGAAATTTGATATGATAGATCCAATCATAGTCAGGGACAACCCTAGTCTTCTGAAGTTCTTAATTCAGTGATAATCAGAATTCTTAATAAAATGCTCAAATTAAAAATATACAACTCTAACTCTCCAAGGTACATCCACTTTTTAACAAGCCAGACTTCCAGCAGCATCACATCACAACTGTTAATAAAGCTTGATCTAGTCTCAAAATTATTTTTAAAAAACCTATAATGTAAAAATTCAAAGATAAAATTTCAATTAATTACTCAACATATCTAAAATATTGAGATGTGGGCTTAACAGGTATATGTTGGGTCTTCCACTTGAAGATGTCATATTCCTCAGAAGAGAACTCTTATTGTTATACTCTTTATCTACTAAATTTAACTTTGAAAATCTGTCTTAAATAACTATATACACCGTAAGTATATACAGTCTACACATAAGGCTATTTAATAATGTAGTTGTGAAAAGAGAATGTCCTCTAAAATACTCTCGTAATATATATGGTAGTTATAAGATTTGCTGTTGCCATCTTCAGAATAATTTGATTATGACATTTGATGTAGGATGAGGGGTGGGTGTACTGGGAGAACAGGAGCCTTATCAGCTTGCTCAGATAGAGAAACCCAAGATGGCTTGATTCCATACATAGAATTACGGTGACTATATGACATAGACAACAGTTTGTGTTAATGTCCCAACATTCATCAAAGAAAACGTAATAGAAAGAATATCTAAAACACAAAGAAGTGTCCTTTCGCTTAGGAATACTAAGGTCTGACAATGTCCAGTTCCCTAAAATGCTAATCTCCAGCTTGTGGCACAAAAACAGTAACAGTGAAGAGTTGAGATGGTTGTAGATTGTGGTTATTCCTGAACCTGCCTCCATTGTTCCCAGCTGATATCCAGCTGGGCAGATGGCCCAAGGAGCGACACACAAACATAATTCGGGGCCACTGTGTCATATACCCAGAAATTTGGCCCGACATCAGAATATGCTGCAGCACTAGAATAAGCAGGACTATTAAGGGTGAAAATCAGGAAATATCCCTTCAAATGGAGCTGATTTTAATGCTAGACATTACGTGGATCATGATACTCTCTCCAGAATTTTACTCTCACAAATTCATACAAACACCTATTACAAAATACCAATTCTAGTGTCCTTTCTTTACAAAGTATACTTCCCAAAATGTACCTCATCTCTTACGGAACATCTGTAAAACCATAATAATCTCTATTTAAATAATAATGATGCTGGAATAAAATGTTATCTATGATCAATATTACATTTGAGAAATATTAATTGAAGATGACCTGTAATAGAAAATTAACTTTTATTCCAAATCACTGCCTATATTGCATTATTACTTAAAAGCACGTTATAGTTTGAGAAAGTTGTTTACTTATATACTGTACAATTGCTCTATTTTACTTTCATTGACCAGTAATGTTAATCTTTCCTATTAAAAAAAAGACTTGGCCAGGTGCGGTGAACCACGCCTGTAATCCCAGCACTTTGGGAGGCCAAGGCGAGCAGGTCACCCAGGGTCAGGAGTTAGAGACCAGCCGGGTCAACATGGTGAAACCCCGTCTCTACTAAAAAATACAAAAATTAGCTGGGCATGGTCGTGGGCACCTGTAATCCCAGCTACTTGGGAGGCTGAGGCAGGAGAATTGCTTGAACCCGGGAGGTAGAGGTTGCAGTGAGTAGATATTGTGCCACTGCACTCCAGCCTGGGTGACAGAACGAGACTTCATCTAAAAAAAATAAACAAGACTCCACACCACAAAACTTTGTCTTTTGTGGGGGATGTGTTGGATTTAGAATTTGTGTTTTCAAGTAATTTCAAATTTAATGACCTGCGTTCTACAAAATATCCTAATCTCCTAATATAACTTATTTACAATTACTAAAATAGAAAGTTGATCTATCATATGAATTTCCTTTTGCCATGCATACATATGAACTGACCTTAAGATCACAGTTACCTATCTGACTTTTAAATAAAATATTATTAAATATTTTAGGGTTTTTTAAAAAAAAACTTTTTGAACTGGTATTTGCTCAAAACACAGTATATGAGTATCCAATTAAAGTTGCACAGCACATTTAGCATAAGAAAAAAATAGTGACTTTTTCTACTTTTGTAAACAGTGTATAAAAATTATATAAACCCATGGCATGATTTAAAAAAAGAAAACTATAAAACTACCTTGAACATTGGGAATTAATTCTTACATTCTAAACCTCTCTTCACCCTATCATTTTCTGTCTCTGTAACAGATGGATATATATTCCGATATGAAAAGTTTTGTTGATGTGTGTCTTCATAAACCACCTTACTTTTATAAAACACGCAATAACATTTCTCCATATAAGAATATAAGACATGAAGAACATACGATGGGCATAGATACTGCTTCTTTTTCCCCTTCCCTTTCTTTGAAGACTTTTCCTTAGAATAGGCTTCTTCCACCCACAAGGAAATTAAAATTAAAAAGGCAGTTGTCAATAAAAACTTCATCTTGAAAACTTAAATTTCAGAAGATCGATCTACAAGAGAGAACAAGAAAATGTTTACATTTATGAAGCAAATGATAACTATATGACTGTCCCTTTAAAGAGTATAAGCATTACTACCCAAAGGGCAAGTACATTTGTACATCAAATCCTCATTGCTCAGTCCTATGTGGTAATACTTCACAACATATTTAGTATTTTTTATATAGTAGTTGTAAAGTCTTTTTTATATAGCAGTAAAAGTCAGTTTAAATAATGGCACATAGAAAACAAGACCGCCAATGAGATATAATAGGTTACTGTATAAAATTTCTGATTCTATAGCTACACAAAATTATAAATTGATATCGAATTGCACAGTATATCAAAAATATGTTTAGAAAGATATCTGGAAGCATGGTTTAACACAGCGTTAAAATGATTATCTTCAGCTAGTACATTGGAAGTATCTTTTTCTTTTTAAATTTTTATATTGTTTGAAGTTCTCATGTATATTTTTTCAAAAACAATGTATTTTAAAGAAAAAGAAATTCTAAGTATTAAAAACCTGACAGATAAAAGAAAAAATTAATATCAAAGAGTTCCACATTCAAAATTCATTGCTTTTTTATTTAAACACATTACATTGGCAAGCTACCCTTTTGCCCCCAAAAGGTTCCTCTTAAGTTAGCTTTAAAGCTTTCTTACTTATTTGCTACTAACATTTGTCATCAAAAAGATTACTTCAGAAATTCTACAACAAGAAATAAAACAAGTGTTGTTACATTTTTTTCAAATTATCGTCCTAGCCATATTTTAATAACATTTTCATGCTCAAATCAGAATTATATTCTTGCCAGAGATTCTGATAAATAAAAAATAATTAAGCCTCTACCTACACTAGAGAAGTTCAAACTCTCCTGCATCCTTCATTTCCAAACCATAAATTGTTTCTCTTTCATTGTTTTCCGCAGAGTAAAAGACCTGTCATATTCTTCAACGCTAACTTAATTCCCATCTCACCCTCAGAAATTTGCTTCTCCTTATGTCATGTTTTTCATCTTTTTTCCCCCCCAGGATTCTTCCCCCCATATTTATCTTTTACACACACTCGAGGCAAGCCAGAGGGGCTTCTCCCTGGGTACTTTAAATTGAAGACAACAGAGGGGCTCATCAGACCAACAGCAACAACACAAGGTTCTCCTCTGGCAACTTCACAGCATTGGACGCTCCCCTCCCCCATCCGACAGCGGCACCTGCTTCCAGACACCTTGCCCACAGCAGCAGGTACTTCTCCCACTTTCACATCCTTGCCCCCCAAAAAGGAGGGCCGAGCCCCCCTAACGCTTCGAAAAACAGAGAAATTCAACACTCTGCTCTGTCCTCACCCCCAATCTTTCAAGGGGGACAGCTGCATTGACTGGAGGATCCTCATAAACAAAACAACGCAAGGAGCCCTCCTGGCCAACCTTGCGTTCCCTAATTACCCCGGCCCTCTGCATCCCTCCACCCGGAGCGTCTCCGCGGGCGCCACCGCAGCGGGGACCCGGCTGCCGCTGCCAGGCGCCCCGCGCCCCTCTCCCGCGCAGGGCAGCGCGCGTCCTCCCCTGCACGCCGCAGTGCTCCTCGCGCTCCGCCGCCCCGGGCTTGACCCGCTGTTTCCGCAAAGGCGTCTATTCCCGTCCTCAGACCACCGTCGCCGCCCCAACCCGCGTCGCCTCCTCCTAAGTGGAGCTCCTGGCACTTACCCGGAGGCGCCCCTGCCCACAATCGCCGGGCGAGATCGTGGAGGCTCCGGGCCCAGGTGGCAGTGGCTGCTAGGGGTGCAGCGGGCGCCGAGCGGGGGCAGCTGCGTCCCAGCCGCCCGCGCCACCGCCGAGCTCGGCTGACGCGCCTGCTCGGGCCGCGGAGCCTGCGCCGTGGCGAGCCGCGGTCGGGGCCGCAGCGGGGACAGCGCGGGCCGCGGGGGAACCTGGCGACCGCGGGCGGGGGAGGGAAGAGGTGTCCCGACAGAGTAACGTCACGGCATCGTCCCCTTCAGGCATTGGAGGGGTTACCGAGCAGAAATGTGTACCCCCCTCACTCCTTAGGGGACTACAGGAGTTGGGGACGAAGGGCGGGAATGATAGTGTTGGTACAAAAAGAAAAAACCTTTCAAGGAGCTGGGATTGCTTGGGGTCAGCTTTTGACCACTAGCAACAAACAACAGAGCAACAAATGACCTTCTTGGGTCAAAGCGAACAAAACACATTTTCTGTCATTTCACCATTTGCCTGGAACCCAGACATCCAGCTTAATCTCCGGGTCTTCCAATTTCTAAAAGCCTGAACTTTCTGAGCAAGCTTAAATTGGTCAAAATTACTGACAATATAGTCATACAGGTAATACTATGTTTAACATCTGTTACATAATTAATTTGACAGTTGCAAAACACCTTTCACTCGCCTTATCTCGTGTGGCCCTCACCACATTCCTGGGCAAGTTTTGTCATCCTTCCCCTTCTGTAGATGAAGAATCTGAAACTCAGTTATATTAAGAGATTTACTTAGAGTTACAGATCTTGAAAGAAATTTACCAGAGATTCAAAGTTAGTGATTTTTGCATATCTGAACCAGATAGGGTCTCTGCCTTATAAGAGCAAAATACTGTTGTCCTCATCCTTGTGAAGAAGTAGCCCTTACTTGGATATGCAGCCCTTAGATAACAGATAAGGCTATCCTATTACCTCTTGAATGTATGCCTGATTGATTTTTTTAATTGTTATTTTTTAAGCAACAGGAGCTCACTTTGTTGCCCAGGCTGGAGTGCAGAGGCACAATCATCGCTCACCGCAGTCTTGAACTTCTGGGCAATCAAGAGATCCTCTTGTCTCGGTCTCCCTAGTAGAGTAGCTGGAACAACAGACACAGGCCATTGCGCTCCACTAATTATTATTATTATTTTTTAAGAGACAGCATCTCTGGCTTTGTTGTCCAGGATGGTCTCCAACTCTGGCCTGAAGCCATCCGCCTGCCTTAGCCTCCCAAGCTGGGGGGATTACAGGCTTGAGCCACCCCACCCCACTGCACCAGGTCCTGATGGATTTTTTTTATTAAAAAAGCATTGTCTCAAGTGAGCATCACTTAGCATTGTATTGTGGACCCACAGATGTATCCACTAATAAATTTTTCTACCCACAGCATATGGAGGGAAGGAATATTTCCTGCATATAACCGTGTTCCATAAGCTTCATGAGATATTCTGCTGCCTAAGAGTAGTGATCATTAATAAGTGATCATTACCTTATTTACATTACAAAATGATCATTATTCAAAGAACTGTACTGTTTGAAGACCCCCCCGCCAAAGTGGATCAGGGTATAACTTTGGATTTTAATGCTTTATTAGAGAGAACTACATTGATAATATACGTTTCATAAGATATAACTTTTGGTGAATAGGTCATATGAAGAATGATAAAGGAATTAGTTTTCATGCAACCAGGGGAGTTTAGAAGTTGGCGAAAACCTTACACTTAGTTTTCAATTAATCAAGAAATTATTAAGAGTTTAGAATAATAGGAATTCCGATTCCTGTAATAAAATGAACATCTTTTATTTACAAACTCTAATGTCCACATTTGGAAGAACTATGCTGAAAATACCTACAATAGACTTGCTCACCTTCGCTAGTATTGTTTCTATGCCATCCATGGATGTTATATTGGAGAATTAGGTTATTCAGAAGAAAAGCAAGTCCAGCAGGTTGGATGGGTTTGTAGGGTTTTTGCCCAAAGGTTAAGAAATATAGTTGATGCCCTAAAAGCACTTCTTCTAGCCTGTAAAATGGTCAAGTTCAGAATTTTGAAAATTTTTTCTATGAAAGTGATCTGCTTACCTATATTTCTGTAACTTTTATATCATAGTGTGAAAAGGGATGCTTCTAAATAATGTCATGAAATAACCTATTTTCCCCAATTCTGTCAAGTGTTGATCTACTTTTCTCTATTTATTTCTATCAATATTCACTCCTTTAGTAATTTCATCTGGTCACAAGGTTTTAAACACCATGTTGATAGCTCCCATATGTACTTCTCCTGACTAGACATCTCTCCAGAACTCCAGACTCATCTATCTAGCTGCCTTTTCAACATCTCAACTTGCGTATTCAATAAACATGTCAAACTCACTGTGTCCCAAACTGAGCTCTTGTTCTCCCTAAAATCTGCCCCACATTCAGCCTTCTCCTTCTCAGTTCACGGCAACCTCATCCTTAGGGTTGGTCAGGCTAAAAATCACGAAGTTGTTCTTGATTCCTCTCTTTTTCTCACACCTCACAACCAAATCTCTGAGGAAATCCTGTTTACTCTCAAATGACAACAGGAATTCAGCTACTTCTTATGATTTTTACTGCAGCTAACCTAGACTCAGTGACCTTCATCTCTACATTAGATTACTATAATAGCACTTTAGCTACTCACCCTGCCTCTATCATTGTCCTCTCCCACCCTTGAGTAATCTCAAAACAGTAGCCAGAGTGATCCCTTTAAAACATGTCATAGGTCATATTATGTCATTCCTCAGCTCAACACCCAGCAATTCGTCCCCCTTTTATAAACCAAAGTGTTTACAATGGTCTACAAACCTTCAATTGTTATGCATCTCCTCCCCCTAACTCTGACTTCTTCTCTCCTAATGGCTCTCTCTTTCAGCCCTGCTGATCTTGCTGCTTCTCCAACATGCCAAAGCCAGGTATGGTCCCATCTTAGGTTATTGGCTCCTCTGTCTAAAATGCTTTCCCCCCAGACCACCACATGACTGACTCCCTCATATCTTCAACATCAACCCAGATGTCACCGTCTCACAGAGATTTATCCAATGTTATTTAAAAGTGCAAACCATCTCCCATCCAAAGATTTCCAATCCCCCTTTGCCTGCTTTTCTTTTTGTTTTCATAGTACTTATTACCTCCCAACTCATCATACAATATACTTACAGTTTGTGGCCTCTGTTTCCTTGCTAAAATGTAGGCTTCATGAAGGCAGAGATTTGTATCTATTTTTGTCCATTGATGTTGCCCACACACTTAGAATAGTGTTGAATGAATGTGTAAATCTTGGCCTCATTTATTAATTTCTTCGAATTTCATGTTTCTTTATTAGCAAAATGAAAATGACAATGCATAATTTGCAGGATTGTTCCAAGAAATAAACAGGTTAATTGACGTTAAAAATCTGCTGCAGAGGAGAAAAGTCACAAAGAATTACCCTCCCCTATTTTTGCTTGTTTTTATTTGCTTAATGGAATGATAGAATTTTGTTGTGGCTGTTTTTTTTTTTAATTATTTTTAATTTTTGTGGGTACATGCATTTTTCGCTTACTGGGACCCTGTTATCCATTTCTTTCTTGTACATCTACACTGAAAACATTTTGTAGGCCTACATCTAAACACTAAAAACCTTCTAACCTTCTTTTCTTTCTTTTTTCTTTTTTTTTCTTTTTGAAACGGTCTGGCTCTGTCGCCCCGGTTGGAGTACAGTGGCATGATCTTGATTCACTGCAACCTCCTCCTCTCATGCTCAAGCAAACTTCCTACCTCAGCCTCCTGGGTAGCTAAGGACCCTATTTTCTACGCATCCATCTTCACCTGGCCTATAATATATTTATTTTATTTGACTTGATAATAAAACCTAAATACAGCCCTAAATATCTTCTGTTATACTAAGAAATCAAACTTTGGATACAGAGAGAGTATTCTCACCAAATCATTTTTTGTGTGTGACATAAGTACTCATCACTGTTGCCATTGCCTAAATAGCCTTACAACATGGTTTAAAGATATAAATTATTTTTTTCTGTATTCTCTCTACATGAGTCATACTTCCTCTTTAATGACAGCCTGCACTGTAATAGTCATTCATGAAATTTTTCATCAAACTTTCAGTCCATTTACCACTATAATGATCAGATATTTTCAAGACAAGTATGTCCAGCTGTTTTAGATATGGTTCTCCTCCAAATCATCATCTTTAAACATTTATCAAAATAGATAATGGGAGAATAAATATAAATAAAGAGAAAATTACAGCAGAAGATGATGAGAATAGTGGGACAGTAATTCAGCATCTTGCAAACACTTCATAAAACTTAAAAGACAGTAAAACTTACATTAGGAAATGTTGATGTGTAGCCAGTCTTATTAGAATAATAAAAACATTATTTGATATTTGATAAAATCACTTCCATATGTTTTCTTCAAATAGCATATTATCCTTAAAATGTTCTGCAATCTCTTATTTTTAAACTAACTTTTAAACAATAATAGCCATCTTTCATTGATTACCTATTAATTGCAAAAAAATTTTCTACATTATGGTTTTAAAACTTCAAAATTTACTTGCAAGTTATTTTCATATCCATATTTTTGATGAGAAACCAGAGGAGAGGCTCAGAAAGGGAATTTAACTTATCCAGAATATTAGACTTGGAAGAGGAAGAGATAGGATTATTTCATCTTTCATGTCCTTTACAACATTAAGACTGACTCCAATTGCACATAGGCAAGTGAAAGAACCTTAGTTTTTAGACGTAGATGTCTTTGTACAGAATACTGAATGCAAATTAAAAAATTGAAGTCAAAGGGGTTGTTCTTACCTCCAATTCCAGATTGGCCTTAAAGATGAACTAATATGTGAGTCATTTTTTACTTAATATTTTGGCCTTAAAGATGAACTAATATGTGAGTCATTTTTTACTTAATATTTTTTCTGTTCATCATATTAATAATAGCAAAAATAATAATGACCATCGTCATTGATTGACAGCAAAGTACTTTGAATGTATTATCTCCTCAATACCTTTATGAGGTTAATACTTTTCTTGTTGCAATTTACAGATAAAGATCCCCAGGCATCATATAATTTTTCCGAAGTCAGTTTACTAGTAAGTGATTGAGAGAGAGATGTATCTAAATATGTCTGATTCTGGAAGCTGGCCCTTAAAATATTTTTGTGTGACTCTAAATTGTATATTCAATAACATCTTATGATACACAGAATAACAATACTATTCAACCAAAATACCACACTAATTGTGATGATATGAGAAGAGAGAAGAAATGTGGATAAGATATTTCTATTTACAAATTTGAGTGTCACACTGTCTTTCATTTAATTGAGGAAACAGTCCAGAACAATTAAATGGCCCACGTTAGTATCTACCAATCTGCCAACAGTGCTTACCCCCATGGGGAAGAACCATGTGTGCCTTGATGTGTGTGGACTTAAAACAGATATCAAGAGTGTAATGCATTGTCAAAGTATTCACTGCTATGACACAGCTTTTTAGATAAATTAGACATATATCCTAAGTCCTTAGCAAAAAAGAAAAAAACACCTTCCTGTATGAAAATGACATGTTATTATTAGTGTATTTCAAGAATATGTCTTAAAAACAAATAAATCTATTGTTATTCAGAGTTCTATTATTAAGGCAGTGTCAATATTCATAATACAGAATCATGAATTTTGGCGAAAATTCTTTACATCCAAGTAGGTATTACCAAGCAACTGTCAACCACAGATCAGTTTGTGCCAGTTATTTATTCTTCTTATTTTGTGGTCAACATGTGATAGGCAGCTCATTCGGGACTGCTCCAAGCCAAACATTGCTTCGAAGCAATGATGACAGTTATTGTGGCAGGAACAGATGACTGGTAACTCAGGCCCACAAATTTCCCAAACAGAATCTCTTCCAAAAGTAGTTTTTACCAAGTCAGAGCAAAGTTATTGTTGACTCTTTTGAATCTGCCCATCAGCATTTTTGCAGATCTGAGAAGAGGTCATGCTATCCTCCACAAGCCAGGATTTCAAGTCCTAAGCGTTCGTGACAACATGTCCTCTTCCCCTGGAATCTAAAATAGATATGTAATCTCAGTTTAATAAGCAATCCAAAAATCTGTCTTTTAGAAGCTTGTCAATAACGTCAATCTTGATTTTTTTTTGTTTTCTCCTTCCTTTAAGACCTAGGTAAACAGTTAATATTGCAGAAGCATTACATGAGGATCATGTAAAGAATTTATTCTTCCAGATTTTCTCATACCAAGACAGTTCAACTGAAAGCTCCAAACGTGCAGATTATGAATTCTAAATCTGGCCTCGTGGGAAATGTTTTATATTAACCATAGCAGTAAAATCCATTTATAATTTTTATATATATGGTATGAGATAAGATGAACAAGAACCAGCACTCTACTTTAGCAACTTTATTAGAATAAGCAAGTGAATAGGCAACAGTCATACAAATGGTACAAATTAGCTATAGAAAGAAAACCATTGCATTTATCAAATTATTAAAGTTTTTAAATAAGACTTTAAAAATAGCTTCCCTGTGCCAGGCCCAGTGGCTCATGCCTGTAACCCTAGCCAAGGTGAGTGGATCGCTTGAGTCCAGGAGTTCAAGACATGTCTGGGCAACATGGCAAAACCCATCTCTACAAAACATACAAAATTTAGCCAGGCATGGTGGTGTGCACACGTGGTCCGAGCTACTCAGGAGGCTGATGCAGGAGGATCTCCTGAGCTCGGGAGGTTGAGGTTGCAATAAGCTGAAATCATGCCACTGCACTCCAGCCAAGGCAAGAGTGAGATTCTGTCTCAAAAGAAAAAAAAAAAAGAATGAAAGAAAAATTAGGCTCACCGAGCAAGCTCTCAACATTTCATCATCATTAAGTATGTACTTACTTAAGTTTGCCAGGGGTTTTTGAGATTATATCTTCCTAGCAGAATTTAAAAAAAAATTATCAATAGAATTTATATGTAGTACTGGTGCAGAGGTAGAAGAACATTTGTTATGGGGTAATAGCATCAGCAAAGAGGTAAAAATACAGTTCTGAGGCTGGCTTGGCTGGGAAATGTGTGAAAAGGAAAGTTTCTAACCCACTAGGTTGGGTTAGAAAAAAAAAAAAAGGGACCAGAATAAAATGTTTGGAGAAAATTCTGCAGGTTAGCATTTTTTAAAGCATGTTCTATTCAACATTAGCCCTCAGGATGCTTCATGGTGGGGGTGAAAAAAGAAAGAAAGAGAGAAATCAATGAAAAATATTGTCTTTGTCTTAAGATTTATAAAGTATTTCTGAGATTTATAAGTATTTTAGCATATTAATTTTTGTTGTTGCTTTTTAAATATTAATTTTTTTTATAGAGACAAGGTCTCACTATGTTTGTCCAGGCTGGTCTCAAACTCCTGAGCTCAAGTGAACCTCTGGCCTCAGCCTCCGAAAGTGCTAGGTGCTTACTGCCGTGAGTGACCACACCTGGCGTGTTATATTATAAATTTTTTTAAAATTGTCAATATTGTTTAACCGAGTTCAATGGACTGAATGTTTTTGTACCCTAAAAGCTCCTATGTTGTAGTCCTTTCCCCCGTGTGACAGTATTAGGAGGTAGAGCCTTTGTGTGGTAATTAGGTCATGAAGGTAGGCCCTTATGAATGGAGTTAGTGCCCTTATAAAAGGGACCCCAGAGAGCTCTCTAGCCCCCTTCTACCATGTGAAGATACAGCAAGACTGCTATCTGTGAACCAGAAAGTGAATTCCTACCAGACACTGAATTGGCAGACACCTTGACCTTTGAATTCCCAGCTCAAGTGGCAGGGAAGGGAACGTAAATTGTGGTTAGAAAATTTCAGGAAAAACTTTCTTACAGGTAGCCTGAACTACTTCATTGTCCTTCTGCTACATTCCCTTGACAAAATTCCAATAGTGGGTAAAGCCTACTACCTGCTTTCTCCAAACTGAGTCAACAGATTAATTATGCAGTAGAATACAGATGGTCTTTAATTTAAAGTGGTTGGACTTAACAATAGGTTTATCAGGATATAACCCCATCTGAACTCAAAAAGCTTCTTATGAACAACAAGGTTTCTACTGAATATGTATCACTTTTGCACCATCGTAAAGTTGAAAAATCATTAGTAGAAACACTGTAAGTCAGAGATCATCTGCTCTGTTCCCAGCATTAAATGCATTTTGACTTATATTACTTTCGGACTTAAGGTATGTTTATTGGGACATAACCTGACGTAAGTGCAGATGCATCTGTAGTTTAATTGTCATGTATAATAGAGAAACCCTTTATATGCTCAGGAATTTTATTATGGTAGCTCTTGTTTTCCATGGTTATTTCATACATTCTCCACTCTCCTCAAACCTCCAAGCATATTTTTACTCCTCAGTCTCAAGAGATGAGAAAATGGAAGCCATCAAAATGGAAATGCTTCAAGTTCATTCAACAAATCTACTTATGCTATGAATTTTTCTTTTCTCCTTCTATTCTGTTAAGATAAAACATTTCTTCTGTGTTTCTTCTGTCCAAGATCAATTCCTCCACCTGTGCTTTGAATCTTATCCACCTCTCATGAATTCAGGAATTCTGATACATCAGTTTTCCTCTCCCTTCTCTTTACCTGTGTCTTTACCCTTTCCACTGACTCCATCTTTCAACAGACAAAAGTTTCCAACATTTAAAATGAAAACGTTGTTCTGCCCCAGCCTAAGTATGAAGCACATTCAAGTTCCACTCCTGGCCCTCAACAGCCAGACCTTCAAGAGCAAACACTTGCAAACCCTCTGTCTGTCTTCATTTTCTTAAATGTCTCTTAAATGTATTGTAATTCAGTGTCTTCCACTGCACGTGCCCTGCTCAAACCAGCATCACCAACGATTTGAACATTCTAGAATTTTTACCTTATTTGACCTCTCTTCATCCCTTGATGTAGCAAATGGTTCTCTCTTACATGAAAATTGTTCTTCCTTTGACTCTCTCTTCTCTGCTTCCTTTGGCTATTTATTCTTCATCTCATTTATAGGTTTTTATTATTCTACCCATTTCTTAAAAACTGATGGTCCTCAAATTTCCTTCTCAGGCCCTCTGGTCTTCTCACTCTACATAATCTCTCTGTTCATTTCATCTACTTCTATCACTTCAAGTAGCACCTCTATTTGTGAATATCTGAGTCAGTTCAAGCTGCTATAATAGAATACCACAGATTGAGCACATTAAACAACAACCATTCCTTTCTCACAGTTTTGGAGGCTGGGAAGTCCAAGATCAGGCACCAGCAGATATTATGTCTGATGAGGGGCTGCTTTCTGGTTAGCAGGCATCTGTCTTTTCATTGTATTCACGCATGGCTGAAAGAGAAATCATCTCTTAAAAAGGGACCACTCCCATTCATAAGAATTGCACCCTCATGACCTAATTACTTCCCAAAGGTCTCACTTCCTAATACATCATCACATTGAGGGTTAGTATTTTAACATATGAATTCGAGGGGGACACAAACATTCAGTCAATAATAATTAATGACCTAAAAATATCTTTTCGCCCAGAATTCTCTGGGAGTTTCAGAACTATATCACAACTGCTTCCTAGACATCTCTATTAGAGGATCTTGCCAGAATTCGAAATTAGAAATATACAATCCTCTGCAGATCTTTCCAAACTTCTCATACTCCAGGGCTTAATATTTCAATAAAAACTACTATTATGTATCCAGTTTCCCCAGTCACCTTGTACCATGTGCAACTGCACACATTATACTTCAGTCCATTCACCTCTTTCTCTTCTTCCAAAAAGCCAAACCTATCTCCACCCAAAGGCCTTTACAATTGTGCATTTTATGAGGAATGCTCTTTTACCAATTCTTCCTACAGCTAGAGTGTTCTCCTTTATCATTACCTGAAATGTGTTCTTAGCATTTCCTGTCCCCCTAATTAGCATCACATGTAACTTTCCACCTCATTATGCTATTTGGTCTCCTTACAGCCCTTCCTTATCACAGCCTGCAATTGTCTTGTTTGTTTCTTTACTTGTTTGTCTCCTCCACTAAAATGTAAGGTCTCTTAGAGATTATGCCTATCTGAATCATCACTGTATCTTCTGCATTAAGCACTGTCATGGTGACATAATAGAAACTTAATAATTTTTTTAATAAACTTATTAGATATTTCCCTAGGTTGAAATGCAGAAGGCTACACAGGTAACCCAGGAAAGGCTAATCAAAGCTAAAATGTGTCTACAGCTAATAATCTTTGATGGTAAATATACCATTGGACAACATAATGAGACTTCATCTCTACAAAAAATAAACAAAATTAGCCAGGCATGGTGGCACATGCCTAGTTCTAGCTACTCAGGCGGTTGAGGTGGGAGGATCACTTGAGCCAGGGAGGTAGATGGTGCAATGAGCTGAGATCGTGCCACTGTGCTCCAGCCTGAGCAAGAGAGTGAGATCCTGTCTCAAACAAAAAAAAAGAAACAGGCCAGGCGCGGTGGCTTACGCTTGTAATCCCAGCACTTTGGGAGGCCAAGACGGGTGGATCACGAGGTCAGGAGATCGAGACCATCTTGGTTAACACGGTGAAACCCCGTCTCTACTAAAAATACAAAAAAAAATTAGCCAGGCGTGGTGGTGGGCGCCTGTAGTCCCAGCTACTCGGGAGGCTGAGGCAGGAGAATGGTGTGAACCTGGGAGGCTGAGATTGCAGTGAGCCGAGATCGCGCCACTGCACTCCAGCCTGGACGACAGAGTGAGACTGCATCTCAAAAAAAAAAAAAAAAAAAAAAAAAAGGAAACATACCACTGGAATATTGTATTGTACAGTGAGATCTTTTACTAATTTATTTAATTAAATCAATTAAATTACCTTTTGCTGAAAGGAAAAATAAGTAAATTGAGTTCTTTAATTTTATTTTTTATACCCATGGGGATAATTCAGAAAGCCAAGAAGTGGAAATAAAATGGATACTTCTACACCTCACTTCCTTTTATAAACTTGATGCTTCACCTAAATTTTATTGAGCACTGTAGGGATAAACTGACGGGCTAAGTAACCTGCATTTAATTTTATAATTAAAAATAAAGGAGTGGGTTAAAAAGTGTTCTAATTCTGAAGCTCCACATCTACATTTATGCTTGGCTTTTGCTAGCACTTTCTTTTTTCCTACTTACATAACCAACTGACTTTATTATGTCTAGGAGGAATAAGATTAAAGACTACACAAGATGGCTATGGATTGGAAATTGCTTTACCTAAGCTCAATACTATGTTAGTTTGCTAGGGCTGCCATAACAAAATACAGTTATACACATTGTTTGCCATAACAAAATACAGTTAGCTGTCCATATCTGTGGATTCCACATTCATGGATTCAACCAACCATGGATCAAAAATGTTTGAAAAAAAATTGCATCTGTACTAAACATGTGCAGACTTTTGTCATTATCCCCTCAATAATACAGTATGATAACTCTTTACATAGCATTTGCATTGTATTAGTTATCATGTCATCTATTTTTAAATTTTCATTTTAAAAAATTTAGGTTAATTAAATTTTCTCCAGCAATGGGACTGGAGAAGGAACAAAGAAAACTGTAACTAGTTGTAATTAATTAGTTGCAAATACTACTGCACTCAGACCAGCCTATTATAAGTAATCTAGAGATCGCTTAAAGGATACAGGAGGATGTGCATAGGTTATATGAAAATACTTCATCTTTCATATCAGCGACTTGAGCATCTACAGATTTTGGTACTCATGGAAGGTTCTGGAACCAACCCCCCACAGATGTTAGAGGAACCACTGTACCACAGACTGGGAAGCTTAAACTACAGAAATTTGTTTTGTCACAGATCTGGAGGCTAGAAGTCAACGATCAAGGTGCTGGCAAGGTTAATTGCCTCTGAGGCCTCTCTCTCCTTGGTCGGCAGGAGATGGTCCTCTTGTTGCCTCTTCACAGGATTATCTTTCTGTGTATAGGAGTCCTTAGTGTCTCTTTCTCATCTTGTAAGGACACCAGTAATATTGGATTAGAGCTCGACCCTAATGGGATCATTTTAGTTTAACCACCTCTTTAAAGACCTTGTCTCCAAAAGTGGTTACATTCTGAGGTATTGGAGTTTCAGCATTTCAACATATCAATTTTGAGGTGGACATAATTCAGTCATGATAAATACTATAAGCAATTGTAAAAGGAAGCATAGTGAAGACTCTTACAACTTTACTGACTACTTAGATATTAGCATATTAATTTATTCCCTATTCTGAAAGTAGAGGCAAAAGTTGCAGACCTATTATAATAATTAGATTTTGGATATAGCATCTGAAGTAAATACCAGATATGTGGATAGGACTTTGAAGAAGCTGAAATGGAGAAGACAACAGTGAGAGAAATTTCAAAAGAAGCATCTGTGTGCCTTGGTAACTGATTGCGAATTGTGAATTATGGTAAAAACCACTCAAAGACAACCTGTAGTTTTTGAATTCACATAACCAGGTGCTTGATGAGATATTTACAGAATTATGAAATAAGTGGAGTGGTACAGTTGTGGAAAGAAAGATAAAGTATTCTATTTCAGATGAATTCAGATTGAGGAACCAAATGATGATTTCTAATAGGCTATTAGGAATGAAAGACCCGGCTGGGTGCAGTGGTTCATGCCTGTAATCCCAGCACTTTGGGAGGCTGAGGCAGTTGGATCACTTGAGGTCAAAAGTTCGAGACCAACCTGGCCAACGTGGTGAAACCCCGTCTCTACTGAAAATACAAAAAATTAGCCTGGCGTGGTGGTACGCACCTGTAATCTCAGCTACCTGGGAGGCTGAGACAGGAAAATCACTTGAACTCGGGAGGTGGAGGTTGCAGTGAGCTAAGATCGTGCCATTGTGCTCCAGCCTGGGTGAGAGTGAGACATCATCTCAAAAAAAAAAAAAAATAGAAAGAAATGAAAGACCCTACACTCAGGAGAGTGTCAGGGATAGAGATGTAATATAATGTACAATACCAACTGATACACAAAGGGAAAATGAAAATACAGGAAAGAAAGTCCAGTTTTATCTTTGGAGATGCACTTAGAAGAAGAAAGACAGAGAATCACGGAAGTGAAGAAATGACAGAGTTTGAAAAAGTGTAATTATCAGAGCCAAAGGCTGCAATTCATCATCTTCAGTGAGTATGATGGGGTTCACAGGAAAATGAGGTATGGATGGAGTAAAGGACTAAAGGCAAGCATGAGTCAGTTACTTTGTACCAGAAACTTTATGTACAATATCTCTCATTCTGAAGGTAGATATATTTCTTTTTTTCTGTGCATTAGGGCCAGGATTAAAATGTAGCCCTTTTATCTTTTCATATCCTGCTATATGTAAATAATTTATAGCAAATTGTCTAGATAGAACTTAAAAATACGGAAGTCAAAACAGTACTGAAGGGAAAATAGAATTGGTAACAAATGATAAATAAATAGGTAGACAGTTGGACATATAGATCAATCTACTGTGAAAACAAAATCTTACATTTGTCAACATCACATATGGGTCATCAATAGGAGGAAATTTCCATAATCATCCATGGAATTCATGATTACTCAAAATTGATTGTCCCAAGTGAAAACTTTTTATCCCAGACAAAATAGTCAACTGCACTTTTGATAAAGATTTATCTCTTATTCTTGTGTTCCATATATTTTATTTATTCATTCCAATTAATTCATTTCATTGCCCTGTACTTTCCTTTGTAAATTAATGAAACCTAGGGTCTCACTGTCACAAGTGTGTGAAGGTAGAAGGATAGAGAGCTAGAATGATAATCAGACAGCAGTATTTTTTTATTCAACTTTTATTTTAAGTTCTGAGTACATGTGCAGGATGTGCAGGTTTGTTACATAGGCAAACGGCTGTCATGGTGGTTTGTTGCACAGATCAACCCATCACCTAGATATTAAGCTCAGCATCCATTAGCTATTCTTCCTGATGCTCTCTCCCCACCCTACCACAGTCCCCAGTGTGTGACAACAGTATTTTTTTAAAAACAATAGGTAAGAAAATTACTCATTAAAAATACCACATAGCTCATTTTGATTTTATATTTCTTTTTTATTTTTCTTTTTTTCTTTTTTTTGAGACAGAATCTCACTCTGTCACCCAGACTGGAGTGCATTGGCACAATCTTGGCTCACTGCAACCTCCACCTCCTGGGTTCAAGCGATTCTCCTGCCTCAGCCTACCAAGTAGCTGAGATCCCAGGTGCTAGCCACCACGCCTGGCTGATTTTTGTATTTTCAGTGGAGACAGGGTTTCATCATGTTGGCCAGACTGGTCTTGAACTCCTGACCTCAGGCTATCTGCCTGACTCAGCCTCCCAAAGTGCTGGGATTACAGGTGTGAGCCATCGCGTCTGGCCTAATTTTATATTTCTTTTAATAAAAACATTTTTTGGCTATTTACTATGGATTAAACATTAGGTAGAAAGCTATAATATGGAAACTAGTAAGAACCTTCTGTAAAATGGTCTAAAGTGGGAGAAACAGACTGATGCTCATAAATAGTGTGGCAAGAGTTGTTCTGTAGGCAAGCATCGAGAAGTCTGGAAGCAGGAAGCCCTCTCGGGGGAATCAAAGGTTTCTCAAAAGAGATGACTTGGATGATCCTTGCAAAATAATTAGGAGTTCGCTGGATTAAAGTCCTTTTGGTGCAAAGATTTTGATTCCACACAGTTAGATCACAATGTGTATGGACACTTGAATTAGGCATGAGCCAAGTGGGCATTAGTCAGAACATCAGTATTGCTGGAACATTGCAGGAAAGTGGGAAAAGATAAAGCCAGGGAGGTAAAAATGATCAGATAATGAAGAACATTGAACACCATGCTAAAGAGTTTCTTTTTACCTTGTTCTGAAGATTAGGAGAGCCATTGAAGAATTTTAAGTAGGAGATAAAACATGACCAGATTTATATTTAAGCAGTATGATTAGCAAAAGAACATGTTGATTTTGAATTGTTTCCAAATATTAAAGAATTTCATTAAAATAGATTAAGCAACGTAATGAATTTACTCTGAGTAAATCTTTTTAAAGTAACATTGTGACTTTAAAATCACACACCATTGTTATTTCAGTTTTGTGCTATATTAATTCCCTTTTGGTATTTTTATTAAAATAGTTGTACAACTCATTTAAGGATTTTTTAATGAAATTTTTAAAAACTTTAAATCTCTCTATTAATAAATTCTGTAAAAAACTTGCATGCCAGTCGATCAATATCCTCAATTGATAACTGGCTCTATTTCAGTGAATTTGTTAAATCATTTTATATCTAAATAAATTAATAAACAATGGCACTGGCAAGAATGGCTGCTGTAACACAAATCAGTGTTATCCAAGGAAATTCCACCTCTACTGCTATGACTACAACCTGGGGTCCCTGGACCACCAGAAGCTTGATGTCAGATGGGAGGCAGATATGTGCAAAATAGGAGTTTACTTGCATGCAACAGGCAGGCTTATATAGGAAATATTTAAAGAGGAGGAAGACAGACATTTATATGTCAGGCTTGAAATTAGAGCATCCCTGGGGAATCTTTTTAACTAGATTAATGAATCAAAGAAGATTTCATCTACCAAATTTTAGAAAAAATCTTTAACACAATAAAGACAGAATTCCTATCTATTGAGTATAAATCTTTGTTCATGGATTTTGGGAAGTTTCAGATGAATCATATGTTTAGATGTTATAAGGACAATGTATTAATCTTTTTTCTAGTATGGAATATAATGGTCTATATTTAGGAAAACAAATAAATAGAGAGTTGTGTCTATGTTCCTTTAGAAAGTTAATATAGTTTTTAATTTTTGCTTTGGCATGTTATCAAAAGAAACGTAGGAATTTCCAGAAGTAATTGTTCATTTATCACCGTTCCATTTTGGTTAGTATAAGTCCTAGGGAAAATATGTGCAACTGATTGAGTTAATTGTTTCCATTTGAAAACCAAGACAGGATGTCTCAGCCAGATGCCAGTTCAGGTACAGTGTAACTGATGGGACGGCTAAATGTAATAGTGGCTTTATTAGGCTAGTGAAAGAATAAGTTTTAAATTTTACTATAAATGACACTTAGTGCAGTTTCACTGATTTTATTATGAACATTTAAATCTGCTTTGAACAAATGTGTAGCTCCAATTGGTAATGGATCTGGAAGAGGATGCGAAAAGTCAGCAAGAAAAAGGAAGTAGGCCAAAATTTAAGAAGGTCCAAAGAAACTGGAATGTTAACATGTGAATAAAACTCACTAAATTTAATAACATTTCCATTGTTTTTGAAGTAATATATTTCATTATATCCATATTGACAAGTAGATGAAAATACACTTCAAGAAATAGGTCTCTTCATTTCCACAGTTTATCAGGATAATATTATCTTGTACATAAATAGGACAGTATTGGCTTGAGGGCTTTAGCTTGGCCAGATACGAAATGATAATTGAAGAGCTCTTTTTTTTTTTTTTTTTTTTTTTTTGACATAGTCTCCTTGCTTGTCATGGAGGCTGGAGTACAGTGGTGTGATCTCGGCTCACTACAGCCTCCACCTCCCAGGTTCAAGCGATTCTCCTGCCTTAGCCTCCTGAGTAGCTGGAATTACAGGTGCCCGCCACCACACCCGGCTAATTTTTTGTATTTTTAGTAGAGACAGGGTTTCACCATGTTGGCCAGGGTGGCCCCAAACTCCTGACTGCAAGTGATTCGCTCACCTCAACCTCCCAAAGTGCTAGGATTACAGGCATGAAGCCATTGTGCCTGGCCTGAAAAGCTTTTCTAATACGTAGATAAAGATATATTTCTGTACTTCAGCTAATTCAAATGTGAGGATCGTGTTTACTTATAAAAGCCAAAATATAAAAATACTTCCATCTTTTTTAGGCATACATTACTGTATTTAAACAGACTTCAATATAAAGAAGTTACTTTTAAACACTTTTGTTATTTGAGAAGATGGAAAAAATAATAACCAGGAAGGGAGTCTATAAAAATGACTTTTTTTTTTTGACAGAATCTTGGTCTGTCACCAGGCTGGAGTGCAGTGGCGTGGCCTCGGCTCACTGCAGCCTCCACCTCCCTGGTTCAAGTGATTCTCCTGCCTCAGCCTGCTGAGTAGCTAGGACTACAGGAGCATGCCACCACACCCAGCTAATTTTTGCATTTTTAGTAGAGACGGGGTTTTACCATGTTGGCCAGGATGGTCTCCATCTCTTGACCTAGTGATCCGCCCACCTCAGCCTCCCAAAGTGATAAAGACGACTTTCTATGTTACTAACGAATCCTTCTTTTTTAAAAATTATCTTTGTTAATTACTCTGTATGTGTTTTGAGGAGCCGGAGCTGGGTTAAGAAAATAGAGGGGAATCTGGGGCCAAGGGATACAGTTTAGGAGATTGTTTAGGAGAATCCCACAGTCATTTAAATGTCCCTTTTACAAGGAGGCTCCACAAGGAGTAGCTTTCATGTGATGTGTTTTCCAATCACAAAAGACCAGGCAGTCTGAAAAGAGAACCTGCATGAGAAAGTTAGGGCGATGACATCCCATGCCACGGCTTTCATGGAAGAACTGTTTCTACCTGCTTTGTAATCATAGCACAGGGAAAAACAGAATACCCTTAGTTCATATGTCTTCCTAAGTAAAGAACTGTGGCAGGAGAATGGGAAGTCAGGAGAAGAATGCAACTTACTGCTCTATTCCATGAGGACCTCAAAAATCTGGAGGCTTCCAAGCACAACCACTTGATCTGTGGATTATAGCAGGCCAGACCATTGTCTCCTAGCCAGCAGGTGACAGAATTCATTTTTAACCTTTCACCACCTGGGTAAAACATTACCCAGATAGGAGTAAGGAAAAAAAAAATAAATTCTTAGGTGATCCAAGAACACATTTAAAGGAAATTATCAAAGAACAAAGAAGAGGTTTTAAAACTTAAAAACAACAACATGATTTTTGTATATTAAAAAAAGGTTAACAGAGGAAGTAAAAAAGTAGATTGCTAAAAACAAATGATCAGTTTGGAAAATCAAACGTCAGAATCCTCAAATGACAAAGAAAAGAGACAGGTGGAAGGTGCAATGACAGTGTGGCAGTAATGGGTTGAATTATCCTATTAAGATACCAGATTGCATTTAAAAAAGAAACAAAATTCAGCTATGTGCTTTTTACAAGGAGTGAAACAAAAACAAAATTACATAGACAGATGGCTAAACATAATAAGATGACTACACATGTTTTAAACAAATGATAATTTAAAAATCAGATAAGTGAGATATAATACTAAAACCATTAAATGAGCCCCCCCACCCCGCCAAATGTATATTCATTATGATAAAGACAGGATTCAGGACTTCCAGTTTTAGCTCCAAGGTATAAAGTACTTGGAAGTTGTCACTCCTGTCCTTCAACAAGAAAAAGTTGGATAAAATGAAAATCAATGACTTTTTTTAGCCCTATCGGAGAACTAAGTTTGCCATGCAGACCTCTACCCTGGAATCTGGAGAGAGGAAAATTCAGTCTGAGCTGAGATCTGCTTACCTAGAGTAGAGCTATTAAAAATATAAACTGCTAAGGACACTTAAATGGTAATTTTGACAAATTGCTAGAGACTGAGTGCAGACTAACATGAGAGGGAGATATTCCCAGGGGCTCCATACTTCATGAGCTTTTCTTCCCTGATCTCTACCAGGTTCTCACAGTGAAGACTGGAGAAATATCCTCCTTGCTCTGGCAAGGGGAGGGGAAAAGTAATCACTGTGGAATATGGGTTTCTCCATAACAAAGACCTACTCTCCAGGGAAAAGACCTTATTCCAGAGCTGCAGAGGAAGAACATTCCTCTTACTCCAGCCTCCTCTAGCTTTTCTGTCTCAGCTAAGAAGGGAAGTTATACAAGAAGAAACCCTTGTGAAGCTCACAGGCCAGAGACACAGGCCCCAGTAAAAGACCAAGACTTAATTAGAAGATTATGAAATGTTTTTCTATACCTACCTTACCACTGCACCCAAAGAAGTCTTGTATCATAGTGAATTTCAGCTGAGAAACAGACTGTAAGGAAGGGTATAGTAGTTCCCCTTTATCTACAGGGGATCTTTTCCCAGACCCCCAGTGGATGCTTGAAATCTTTCATGATACTGAACCCTATCCATACTATGTTTTTCCCTATATGTACATGCGTATGAGAAAATTTAATTTAAAAATTAAGCAAAGTGAAAGGTTAATGACTATTATAATAAAACAATAATTCTAACA
Organism: Gorilla gorilla gorilla; assembly: GCF_029281585.2. NCBI lineage: Eukaryota > Metazoa > Chordata > Mammalia > Primates > Hominidae > Gorilla > Gorilla gorilla. The sequence continues at coordinate 178,097,794 of NC_073227.2, read as the reverse complement.
ATATAATGTCATAAAAGTTATGTAAACGTGGCCTCTTGCTCTCTCAAAATATCTTATTCTACTATATTCACCTATTGTTGGACTATAGTTGATGGCGGGTAGATGAAACTGCAGAAAACAAAACTGTGCATTACAATGGACTACTATAAGCCCAAAGTCAAGAAGGAAGTCAAAAATAAAAACATTCAAGCCAAGCTTTTGGCACCTATAGCTACACCAAATATAAATAAAGCCCAGCTCCTAACCAGATTAACATGAAACTTTATTCTAAAGGCCTACTTACCTCTGTTCCTATAACCAATAAAACATGTCCAGCATTCAACAAAAAATTACAAGGTACAGCCAAAAGCAAGAAAAAATGACAGTCTCAGATACAATACACATGTCGCAATCATCAAACAGGGAATTTAAAATAACTATGATTACTGTAGTAAGGGCTCTAACGGGAAAAGTAGCAACATGCAACATCAAATGGGTAACATAAGTGAAAGATGACAATTCTCAGTAACAATAAAAAGAAAATGTGGAAATTTGACAATATTGTAATAAAAATGAAGAATGTCTTTGATAAGCTCATTAGTAGATTGGACAAATAGATTACACAAAATAATTAAAACAATCACAAATGTTTATGCATCAAACACTATAACTAAGGCATAATAAAAAGTTCTATAAGGAAAAAAAGAAGTACACAACTCAATGAAAGTAGTGAAAGATTTTACCATGCTTCTTTCAAATCAAGCAGACAATGAAAAGTGAAAGATACAGAACTTTAATGACACAAGTTACATGACATATAATAATTGAGATTTTATAATTGGTTAAAAAGAAAATAAATTTACCAAAACATAAAATAATACATAGATAATCTTATCAAAACACCCAATTATTTGCCCCTACCATAGGTGACAGTGGCTATTTATAAGGCCACAATGAATAATTCAACTAATTCCATGCAAAGGAAACCATATAGCCCTGATTTTTAAGCCAAGATTCAATAAACTAGAAGTTGACTACAAATAACTGGAAACATAATACAAACACATAAACTCCTTTACTTACAAAATTAAAACATACTTCCAAATGAACTTGAGCTAAAGAGCTTATTAAAACTAGAAACATAAACTTTAGAAAGTAATTATGAATATTTGTATTTCAAAAGTAATGGACTTAATCCAAAGCAGTATTGAAAAGAAAATTTATAACTATAAATGCATTTATTATAACACAATAAAATTTTAAATAAATGGTTTAAGGATTCAATCCAAGATATGATTTTTAAAAGGTTATTTCCTTTAAATACAAAAGGAAACAAAATCAAAAGCAAAAATTAATTAAAATAAATAATAAATTATACAAATCAAGTAAAATAACTTCTGGTCAAGTCTAATCAAAACAAAAAATATTAGAAACATTATTCGTAAAAAGAAAAGAAACATTAAGTGTAAAGATAAAGAATAAGTTTAAAAGCAATAGGATGACATTCAAGGAGATATGTAAATGATCAAAATTGACTCAAGAAGACGTAAAAAACACAAAATACCAATAGTCATAGAATGTATTACTAGATTTTCTATTGCAAAGGTTGAGAAACTTTTTTCTGTAAACGGCTACATAATGAATATTTGAGACTTTGCCAGCCGTGCTGTCTCTGTGGCAAATACTCAACTCCCACATTGCAGCATGAAACCAGCCAGGGGCAATTCAGACTGTCAGATTCCAGAAACACACCCACCAGAGCACATAGGGAGGGAGAAGCTTTTGTCAAAGAACATGGTGTAACCAAAGGAGGACAGCATGGCTATAAATGGCAGGTTGAAAGGAGAGATGAAAATGCTACCTTATCCTTTAGATAGGAGGCATGATTATCTGGTAAGGTAGGAGGCCGGGAGAAGGAAAGTAGGGCTTTCCAGAATAGAGGAGGTATATGAAATAGCTGCTGCACACTGGTTACTTGACTAGAGTATCTACAGAATAATAATACCAAAAGTTTATTGAAGGGATATTGCAGGCATTGTCTAGGTATTTTCTATACAAGAACACATTCAATCCTCACTAAACCCTTACAGCTGTGCCATTGTTATTTTATTTTTATAGATGAAAAAACTGAGGCACAGAGAAAATAAGTACCTAGCCCAATGTAATATTTTCAAAAAACTAGCCAATATTCCAAAACATATCTTATGCTAGAAAACTATAATTCTTGGCACATAATTTTCCAATGGA